>NW_027488624.1:600000-893529 GCF_050948215.1 Halictus rubicundus
ACAAAGATGCCCAAATTCAATGTTATCGTGTACAATATATGCTCTAAAGGATAACAGTAGTTGCTCGTCTCGTGTGAACGTTGCATTATTCTCCAAAAACATATCGTAACACCTACGACATCCCGATTTTTCAATACATTTTTTAGCGATATACCCTGCAAAGTATTCAATCGCACACGATTCTAGCTAGCACACCGATGTTGACAGTTCTTCAATATTATCGATTTCAATATTGTCATCAAAACTATCATCATCTGTGTTCTCTTGGATAGCAGACAATGAAGCATCTGATTCCAACGTGGCTGATTCACATTGTGCTATCATATCCCCCGGCATTAACGGTGCATCGTCATCAGGCATGCAGTTACCACTATGTATACTACGATTCAAATTCAATAATATATTTTTTTGAATTGCAAGACGCACCGCTTTTACCGAAGGATTGCGATCACAGGTGCCACCGTGCATTCGAAGAACGGAAAAAAAATTTTCAATGCAATCGCTGTTTAAGCGTGATGTTATAAGGAACATACTGCCTTCTTCTTTTAAATCGCTCCACAACTGCAAGGTGGCATTTATAGATTGCCGTAATTGCAAAAGACATGGATGTGTTTTACGACCGTTAGAAGAAAGTACAAACCAATTGCTCATGTTGGTAACATGCGCAATTAAATGTTGATCAATGTTATTAAAACGCGAAATAGCACGCTTCATGGGATTTGGATCACTGGTAGATCGACTGTTTAAATTACCAAACAAATCATTAAGCGTTTCAAAGAAACTAGCTGTGTGTTGTACAGTATTTGTATTAATGCTACCAGTGAGTGAAGCGGTAAACATAGCAGCTGACACTCTTTTGCTAAAAACTTGAAGAGCAAGCTTACACTTCATTTTATCAAAAGAATTTGGAAAAAAATGTTTATCGGATAATTTGTAAGCTGCTCGCGTACTTTTATCTTTCTCCAAACTCCAGAGAAGTACTACATCGCGCCACGAAACTATACAGTCATTAATAGAAAAATCATAATTTAATAAATTATTCCTAATGCTCTTGAATAAATGTAAATAATCAAAAATGTAATAAATTTTTTGACCATTTCTTATAAAAAATGGCTTCTCAACAGAAACACGTTCATCTGCTACGCTTTGATAACTACTTCCCTGATCGGAAACAACTGCTCTGACTTTCAAACCTGTCTCATGCAGTGCATCTAATATTTCATCTAAAGTAATTGATAAATCATGTTTTTTAACACCAGTTTTTGATACAAAGAAAGCCAAAGGTTGTTTCCAATTAGTGAACAGCCCGCGTATCATAAATACAAGAACCTGTGTACCCACAGCTACATTTCTACCCAAAAATCCTAAATCTTCGAAACCTTCAATGACCTGCCGTTTTGGGTGGAAATCGAGACACTTTTTGATGGCCATTTCATCAAATACAAGGGTGGAATTACGATCTGCAATTTCCATGTAAGAAGATTTTAATTTTATCGCGTTAAATAAATTTGGACAAATTCCTGGCCAAATGTCGATTTTCCCGAACCATCGACTAATTGTGGATGGACTTGGCAAATGAAAACCAAAAATTTCACGCATTTTATGGTACAAAACGGGAGAAGTGTAGTGCATTGTAATGCATAATTGTTGCTCCTTTTTCGAAAAAATTCGCCACGATTTGAGTTTAAACAATATGAGGATGACAAATGTCAATAAGTACCCGGAAATTCTTTTAGAAATTGCGTTCTTCAAACATGTATCATCGATATTGCCTGAAGAGAGCTTATCTTGCAACCGATTCATTGCCTTACACTTTGCCCGCAATTGCAAGCGAAGAGCCTTATATTTTTTCTTCTCTTGCTCTAATTGCACCTGGGTTTCCATTAGCTGCTGTTCCAAACCATTACAACTTTGTATAGACATAGTGTCTGACTCAGTGCTAAAACTATTATTATTCATATCGGACGAATGAAAAATTTCCGGTACGGCATCTTTGCGCAGTCTACCCGACGCGTAAAAAGAATGATTAGAAAAATGTTGACTGCACACATATTGATTTTGTAATTTTTTATCAGACATTTCCACCCAATCATCTACGCCACAGTTAATCAGCCACGTTACGCACCTATCACTATCTCTCGTTGGAAATGAATGAAAAGAAATATTGTTCGTTGTAGTACGGTTTGTTAAACCACAAAAGGGATAGGCACACTTTTTATAGTGAGTTTTCCGTTCATTCCGCTTCATTGTATGCGAGAAATAGGATAGCAAAGTGATTAGAGAGAAAATAAGCAGATTACGGAACACTAGCTTTCTATAATAGTAAATGCGATATTTACTAAGCGCATGCAATATAAAATATAAATCCCATAAGCTCAACGTTTAAAGGTCCCTGAACTACCCACACCACGGTGGGTACCCAAAACTTCTTTATTCTTCATTATTTTTTCATGGGACTTCCACCAACATATTCGTGGCAGTTTTCGAATGAAAATGATACCAAATATGATATAATTCTGATAATATTTACTTGTGAAATGATGCGGAGAGTCGAAGCGTTCGGGAAAGATAAAAGACTGGCGTGAACTCAAGCCTTTAAATCAAAACTTGCACTCTTTTTATTATTAATTATCTTTTTATGATACTTTCACGAATATATTTGTGGAATTTTTCTGATTAAAATGATACCAAACACGATATTATTCGGATCATGTTTACACTAATTTTTGTTAATATAATTGTAATAGAAGGTGGCTTTAATTGTTCATTACACAAGTAAATATCATCGGAATTATATCATATTTGGTTTAATTTTAATTAGAAAAATGTCACGGATATGTTGGCGAAAGTTTCATGAAAAAATAATGAAAAATAAAGAAGTTGTGTAATTGGATTAGTAGTGGTCTTCTGGTCTCACACCGATATACCCGACCGTGTTATGTTACACACTTCGGGAGCGGCGCGGCGGCTCTCGAGCTTCGCTGTTCTTTTCTACATGCAACATTGTATCGGAGAGAGAGAGAGAGAGAGAGAGAGATTTTCTTTGCTTTCTTGTCCCTATCCGTCTATATGTCCCGTGTTTGGGACATTCAATGTGTAGGATCATTTACGATTCCGGCGTACACTGTGTGATGCAAATGCAACATTCGGCAAGAACCACAGATTTCGTCTAAATGTCCCTCGCCAGAATCGCGTAAGGGACTTATATCGAGAATTCACTGTATTATCGCCGTAACTGTTGCAAAGGTCTCTACCGTAACTGTCCAAATTTTATCTGCACCACTGATCCCCTTGGAAGCATTTAGTCAAGCGGTAAGCACGCTCTACGGTGCAGCAAAGGGTCGAATATCGGCGAGACTCACACTAATGCAAGCAAGGCAAAAGATAATAATTTTTCTAATTTTGTAATTTCTTTTATCAAACTTTTACCATCGTATTCGCCTTGTTTTTCTATTTCACATGACACCAAACACGATACAAGTACGATTCTAATTACTCGTGTAATAGGCGATCAATGTTTCAGGCGCGGAAGATGTCGGCGAATGGAAAAGAGAGAGACGCGGAGAGTCGAATCGTCGAACGGCAGTTCCTCCTTCTCTTTTAATCGCTCTCCTTCTCTACGTTCGGCACACTACAAAGAATGTAGCATCTCTACTAGAACTGTCGCTCGATAGACCCGACGATACGAAAGTTACGGGCAGACTACTGTAACACAATAACTGAAATCTGGGGCTCAAATACGGGCATACAGGGTCAATAAGTATGGGGATTGATTTTTTCCTGCCAACGGGAAGCTGTGGAAACCCGCTGGTAACTCTGCATTGATGCAGCAGGGCCATATTTTGAAGATTATCAACCCAATGTAAATATATCTTCAATAATTTTTTTTATGGCTTCAGTCCCGATACTCATTGGACAGATATTAATCATTAGCTTGCCTTTTGTGACATTTATCCAGGATCTCTTGCGGCACAAGACGGGGAAACACCAAATATCCATTCTTCTCGTAAAACGCTCGTTGTTGCAACGACAGAGACTTATTCTCCCTCGTGAAACGCATGCTGTTGGACATTTTCAGCGATACGCGTCTGCCTGTTAACATACATTTTGACAAATCAAAAGAAATTTTCAACATAGACATGTTTGCAACACATGAAATAATCTTCATCTGTATGCATTTATGGCACATGGATATTTGTTCCTATCGACAAATGCAGAAAATGTATATTTTGTATAAATATATCTATGCATCATTAAATATACATATGCATTTTTTTCAAGTTTGAATATGTTGTAGTTTTTAGTAATCTATGAACTATGTTTAGTATCTATGAACTGTGTAGTTTTTAGTAATTTATATTGTAGATTTCGTTGATTTTACAGACAAGTAAAAGAAAGTGTCACTCTTTTTTCATTAAATTATATGACTAGAACTAACAAACCTATAAAAATAAGTTTTTAGGACCTTATAGTGATAACTAGACTGCGGCTCTTTATGCATTTATGGCTTATGAAAATGTTTAAAAAATGCTATAAAATAAAATTCGATAGAATTTAGCATGATTTTCATTTGTTTTGGATTTACAGAGGCTGTTCCCATAAAAAGTAGTTTTTTATTTCATTTCATTTTCTGGAAATTTGTCTGCAAAAATTGGAAATTGCATAAACATCCGCAGTCTAGTGATAACATAAGAGTGTGTACTCAAAATGTTGTCATTTGAAAAAAATGTTTCTTTCACCATTTATTTTGCAACTGTTTTAAACAAATGCGATGTTTTCATGGCAGGAATATTCTTAAAAATTGAGGATTTGATTCTGAAAAAAGGAGGATATAGCCCAAAGTGTCTCCTTGGCAATTCTTTTTTTAAGAATTCAAATTATTTGAAGTGAATGCTGCACTTATGTTACCTCGTTCGGCCGCAGTTTCTACCGCCACCCGTCGGAGGCTGCATATCATGGTGCAGCGTTCATTCCAATAACTTTCATTTCGTCAATTTTAAACTGTCCGATGTTTTGAAAAAGGTCCTCGTATTCTTCAAATTTTGAAAAATGTTCCTGCCACGAAAACATTGCATTTGTCTAAAACAATTGCAAAATAAATGGTGAAGAAAACATTTATTTTATTTCAAATGACAACATTTTTAACGTACAGTACACTCTAAGACTGTGTGTGCATTTGAGAGTAAAACTGTCGCGAGTTGCTCTCCAGAGTCAAATTCGTCAGTGTTTTATTATGCACGAAAGGAATAGCCCTCTCCGGTAGCAAATACTTCCGATGCAGACATGTATATATATGCTTCCATTTTATATATATATATATATATTGTTAATATTATCTAACACAAACTGTTATGTTTTGTTTATCACATTCACCATATAATTATTATTACCTAAGCCTTATCATTCAATTGAAAAATAGGTTGTATTATCACGTTTTATGTAAAACTAACGAAGTGGGTTTACACTTTTGCTCGTCACTGTAATAGTTTTAACCCTTTGCACTCGAAGCCATTTTAACTCGAAAATCAAACATTTTTTCTGACTTGGAATATTTCCATTCTATGTACACAAGAGCCGTCGGACCAATACACCCAGTGGAACTGAAATTTTTCTTTTTCAGTAGGACTTTGAAATTATAATTTTTCTTTTTCATTTTATAATATACAAACAAATTTAATACTGTAAACGATACTTTTAATGGCGCCTCAGAGTCGCCGCTCGAGTGCTAAGGGTTAAATTTAATTTCCGTTTATACACTGTTTTAGGTTCACTTAATATACGTACGTATCTCCATTTATCGTTACGATAAAAAATACAATTACGACTACCATTTTTAAATTTCAAAGCTTCGTTTTTTTCGAAATTTTATCGTTTTAAATCCCTTCCATTAAAAGAATCCTTAATGTTCTTAACACTCGTTGGTGTCAGTGGAATCTATATATGTTTCAATATAATATACATATTCCTTTATGATCCAGTTACTCCGTTTAAATCACGTTGAAAGTTGAGAAACGAAATATTAACAAAATCTCATTTGACAGAGGTTGACAATCTGTATTTGACAGAGTTTCCCGGTGAATCCTGGAAAGCAGTTGCAACTGAAGCTGTTTTCTCCGTCGATGCAGGTGCCGCTGTGGCAGGGGTTCGATTGGCAGTCGTTGATGTTCGAGATTAAGCAGTTCCCGACAAAAAGTGCGGTTTATCGATCGGACCAGGTGAAAGTTGTAACGGTACCAAACATTTTTCGGTCCTCCAGCCCCAATCATCCCGATCGCTTCTTTCCGTGTTATAAGCGTAACTCGGAAAATTACAAACATTCTCAGGGGAGTGAAGTCGTCAAAGAGGCGGCTACCGTAATTAGCCTTAATTAGACGCATACAGAAGAGGAGCGCGAAGGAAGAACAAAACTGGTTCGGATGGTGGCACAGCTAATTGCATCTTTGATCGATCTATTCCTTGCGCTTTTTTCCCACCGTATTCTCATCTTCGTTGCACAGTGATCCGGGGATGGCGATAATAGCGCCAATTATCGGGAGTAATTAGACTCTACGGATCGCTATCTGTGCAAAAAAATTGCCAGACCAGGTGGTCCCAATGATCGCCGACATTGCTAACAAGAAACCTGAAGCTTTTCGCTGTTTTGAAGATCCACTTCTTCGAGAAAATAATTGAGCGTTCGAATGATTGAGTTATTACGCGGAGAGTTTTAATTTTACTGAAATTCTCAACTATTCATTTCTGTCTCTGTTCATCATTGACTGTTTCGACTAGCATTTATATCTATAAATTGGTGAACATATTACTAAAGAAACAAAGGGTATCACGGATTTATGCGAGTGACTGGAAGCGGCGTCTCGTTAAAAAGCCGCTAATCGAGTTTTACCGATCTTCGAGCGCGCTCTACGAATGCAGCTGGAGGTTTTAGGATCTCCTCATAGTGTCGAGATCATAATCTAGCTTCCAGACTGGAGCCAGACGAATCGCAGCCGTGCCGGTGGAGAAAGACAGGAAAGAGGAAGACGAGTTATCGGCGAACGGTGTTGGTCTCATGCGACGTGTCCTCGCCACAGGTGGTCTAATTAAATTACTACTATCCCCGGCGAAATAAATTGCATTAATTACGATCGAATTAAATTATTCATTGAAAAGGTGGTCTCCGAGGAAACGGGTCAACTAAATGCGGAGTTTATCTTCTGGGAACCGCGGAGAAGTTCTCTCTGAAGTCGGCCCCGACGACCGGTGTCCTGCCAGCGTGTGGTAATCTTCGGGTTTTGTGAAATAAGATAGCAGCCGGGTTGTTGTAACGTATGAATTAATTGCGAATCAAGCACTGGGGAGCGGCGCGAGGGGCAAACGGAATCCTCGGTCTATGCGAAAGTCGATCGAGCTTGATTCGTAGATAAACCTAGGCCGCATCCGCTAATTTCGAGGACGCGTTGCTTCCGAGCGAGCCCGAGACAATGCCCTTAATTGGAGGAACACTAATTAAGAAGAGCAGAACGGGGAATTCGACGTAACGAGAACCGAGGCACGACTATCGATAGATTCTTTAGCCGTGTATGGCAGACTTCTCAATGGGAGAAAGTTGTCGGTCAGGACGCTTGGCCTTCCGCGTTATAAAGGTTCCGTGCTGATCCAACGGCAAGTGGCTCCCCGCTCGCGGACCCAGAAACTTGATTTCGGCGTTGGATGCAACCAGCGATACCAGCTTCTCCATAGAACGTGGCATATAATACCGAAGAACTGACATTAAATCTTTTTCATTCCATTATTTTGTTCTTACTAGATTCAGAATGTGCCTCATTCAATTTTTTCTATATTATACGTATTTTCTTTCTGTTGAAAATCTACCTGACAGATAAACTTTCTCTCGGCGGAGGTAACAGAGGCAGATATCCTTGGAGACATCAACGATTGTCAACCGGATGACGCGCCGATTTTTACCGTATTTGCATTCACTTGATATTTCCCTGTCTCTTTTTTCCCCATTCAGACAATGATCCAGCTAATTCAGTTGTGAACGCACGTACAAGACGCCGGCGTACCGCCTGTCGCTTCCTTTCGAATCCTAAAGGCTGCGTACACAACGGATTTATCGCATTGAGCATCGAGCACTAATCCTTTAAATTTGTAAGGAATTTAAACAGACGGGAAGCATAAAATCATTTATTAACAACACGTCTTTCTCCGGTATCGGACCTGACGAGACTGCTCGTCCTTTTATCGTCTCGTTCGTTTTTCGTTTTTCGACGTTCGTTTTATCAATAACATGAACATATGAGTATTTACATAAACAATATATACAGTGGCGGATTAAATCTTAGCTTACAAATTTAAGCGTATGCCGTACGGGCTCACCGGAGACCCTGCGACCTTTCAAAGATTATTACATCGGCTCATCGGTCCGGAAATGGTGCCGAATGCTTTTGCGTATTTAGATGACATTATCGTATTATGCTTTTGCGTATTTCGACGACACCACGACTTTCGACGACCATGTCGCGTGGCTCGTGAAGATTTTTAAGCGACTTAAAGGGAAATGCGAATTCTGTCGGGAGGAGGTGCGGTATCTGGGGTTCGTGGAGAGCAGGGAGGGGTTGAAAGTCGATGTCGAAAAAGTCGCGCCTGTTCTGTCCTTTCCTGTTCAGCGGAATATAAGACGATTTGCGGCGAGACAACTGTGGCGATTTCTTGGTATGGCTTCGTGGTATCGGAGATTCATCCCGGATTTCGCTACAGTCGCGAAACCGCTGAACATCTTCCTACGGAAAGGACAGGCGTGGAAATGGGGAGACGGCCAGCAATCCGCCTTCGAGCAAATTCGAGAACTTATCGTGACCGCCCCTACCCTCGCGTGCCCCCACTTCGATATACCGTTTGTCCTCCAGACCGATGCGAGCGTTGTAGGACTGGGAGCCGTCCTGGCGCAAGAAATCCAGGGGGTGGAACGGTATGTGGTAATCGCATTTGCGAGTCGCGCGTTAACCAAGGCCGAGCGAAAATATTCCGCGACAGAACTGGAATGCTTCACGATAGTCTGGGCCGTGCAAAAGTTCCGGCCGTATTTGGAGGGTTACCGCTTCATGGTAATTACCGATCACCATAGTTTACGTTGGCTGCGTACACTGAAAAATCCCTCCGGGAGACCAGCGAGATGAGCATTACAGTTATTGGAGTATGCTTTCGCGATCGCGTACCAACAAAGCGCGTTGAACCACGTACCGGATGCGCTCTCGCGAATGTACGAGACTACCGTTGAGGGGGAAGGGGAGTTGACGATCGTCAGCGCGACTAAATTGGGGTGGTGCGAGGAAAAATTCCGTACGGTCGAGGGAAACCCGAAAGGGCACTTGGGTTGGTCGATCCGCGAGGGGCAACTCTACTATCGCAGAACCGATCCATTAATAACTGAGATGCTTGGAAGCGATCTGGACGAGTGGAAACTCGTAATACCCGGAGATCGCTTTACCGAAATTTTGCGAGAGGCTTACGACGAGGAGCAAGCGAGCCACTTAGGGGTGGAGAAAGCTTACCACCGAGTCGCGACCCGATATTTCTGGCCGGGCATGTTCCGAACCGTGGTGGAATACGTGCGACGTTGTCACACGTGTCAGCTGACGAAGGTGGAAGAAAAACTCCCCTCCGGGCTGATGGGACGACGTCGTGACGAAGCCCCCCCCCCCCGTGGGTGGTCAATGCCGCCGATCTCATGGGCCCGCTTGCTCCGAGTCGCGCCGGATTTTCATACCTCCTGGTCGTTCAGGATTTATTTACTAAATGGGTCGAATGTTGTCCCCTCCAGCGAGCCACCGGGGTCAAAATTTCGGAGGCCCTCGGGAACCAAATATTCTCGCGTTGGGGTACTCCCGAAGTAATTCTCACCAATAACGGGACCGAATTCGTTAACAAAGCGATACACGAGCTCGCGAGAACGTACGGAATCGCGATCACGACCATGCTCCCGTACCAGCCTCAGGCTAATCCCGTCGAACGGGTAAATCGCGTACTAAAAACAATGATCGTGTTTGTATATCGGCCGCGACCATCGCGATTGGGACGTAAATCTACCGAGTTTCCGATTCGCCTATAATACCGCGTACCATACTGCACTCCAATCCTCGCCCGCATTTTTAAACTTCGGACGAGAACCGAGACCGCGGGCATGCCGACGAGCAGACGGGGAACCGGCGCTCGAGGTAGGAATTTCCGGTACGGAAGACTGGAAAAGTAGAATCGCGCGTTTATCGACCTTGCGCCACTGGGTGGGGGAAAATTTGGATCGAGCGTACGAATCGCAAGCGAAACATTGTTACGGGTTTGTAACCGTATCGATTACATGTCGATATGTATCGATCGGGCGACGTGTCGCATGAGCAACGCGGACCCCCACCACGACGTCCCTGGGCGTCCTGTCATCCTTCTCTTAAGGAAGGATCGCAGGATCCCCCCACTAATTAGCGTGCGCGCGCATCGATCCCCACGCGATACGGATCGAATGAGGTCGATGCGCGAGAGAATTAGGCCACTCTACGTCTGGTCGCGAGTTTGTTCGGGTTCGGGAATTTCGGGCTGTTCGGTACGCAGCGAGCGAGTCAAACCGACTCAGGGGCGATACAGTCAAACCGACTGCGTTCCTTCGTCTCGTGATATCCTCAAACTGAGGAAGTGTCGTATAAACCGCACGACACGGATCCATAAAGTCCTACGAGCGGCAAGCATCGGCCGTAGCGATTAATTAAATAATAACTCCAACGAGACGAGGGAAACTGCATCGGTCTCGAGCCGTATTCTCCTCAAAAGGAAGCCAATTCTCACGTTCGTTCGGGAAATTCGCGATACGGTAATCAGAGTAAGTACGGTTAACGTCTTTCCACCGATACCGGATAGTCTCCGAACCCACTGACTAGTGACGACGGAGACGATCCTCAGGGTCGGGTGTCTGACCGACGCCTTGTACGTGTCCGTCATTCGGGCACTTCCTGCGCCAGCAACGAGTGCTCGTATGCTACGACGGCTCACGTTCGTTCGGGAAATTCGCGATACGGTAGCACGATCAGAGCATCAGAAAGGGACCCAGACGTGGAGCCAGGATAGGGCTCGGGCAACTGCCTATGCGAAGGCACTATTCGACGTAGTCGCGATCGACTAGGCGCGAATTGCGAACAATATTGATCCCGCAACCGTCGTACTGAGGTTACTGTACTTATAAAGATTTCGATTATTGTATATATATCAAGTATAACAGAATATATCTTACTTCTACCTCCAATATCGTCTCCGAATGATTCAAGTTAGTTTGAACCTCTCCGTCTTCCAGTGCCTGGAGGCACGAACCTTATCTTACTAGGGTTGTAACCGTCCCTATCTATCTATCAGAAGCTCAACGTTGATACGACTTCTCTCACGTGCCTTCATAGTGTGGAGGCGATAGCGTGCGCGTGGAAAGACACGACAGGAACGGGGAGAAGAAGAATAAAACGGTTACAGGTTCGGGGCATCTTCAACTCTCTCAATCAACAAGGCCAATGGTACCGCGGGAATAAACACAAAGAAACGAAAACCGTGGACCCGTCAGCACCACGACTAATTTGGCATTTGCCCAAAAAGGACGTCACAAGCAAGCCCTTCTTGCCCCAGGGAAAACCACGGTTTAAAAACCTGGGGAAATTAGCGGCCCACCAAGCAGAATAACATTAACAGAACATTAAAAGAACAGTTTAACAGTAGGTATCTTCTTATCCTGGGTATCAGGTGTCCTCCTTCCCCTTCCTTTGAAGTTGTCGATTCCAACAAAATTTCGGGGTCGAATGTCACGAGTACCACTGTAACGTAGGTTATATTGAAAAGACACGATATGGCAATTCCAGACTTAGCTCCGCATCATCACTCGAGACTATCTCCCCTTAACTATCAAAATTCGTCTGTCCCCTACTTCCGTCAAGGTGGCCATTGTGTGCATACGCGGAGTCGAATAACCCAAATCGAAGTTGAAACTATTCGAAATTATTCGAAATTATAAACAATGTCCATAACCGAACGTACACTCGCTCTCTCGTTCGAGTCATGCATCGTACCACTCACGGTACACTTCGATCAAGGCGTCTGCTAATGTCGGTCTCGACATGCAAGAACCGTAGACAAAAACTGCCCTGATCTTCCTCCCATCTGCCGTTCCGTCTCTGGAGCATCAATGACCCCAGATAGGATGCGGGGAGTAAGTGTACCAACATTCATTCGCCTAAATTTTCACCTAACTCCATGGTACCCCTAAACCTTGGCGTACGAATGAAGCGGGGAATCCTGACTACCTGTAATCCTTTCTAGTTAACTGTTCTTTCTCTCGACCACAATCATATCACAATCTTCCCAAAAGTCCAGAGCAAACAATACAATTTTTTCAAAAAAAAAAAGTGATTTAAGCAACACAGTCAACCCAGAATCTTACGTAAACCAGTAATATCACCTCTCGTGGTACTTAGCCAAGCGGTCGACATGCACCACTTTGTACCCACTCTTAGGATTCTTGCGAATTCTATATACTACCTCACTCAATTTTTTAACAACAACGTAAGGACGTTCCCAACTGGGCTGTAATTTAGGACATCTACCTTTAACCCTATGAGGCTGATAAAGCCAGACCGATTCCCCTTCTCGGAAAGATCTTTCTACAATTCTGGAGTCACGATGACGTTTCATTTTTGTGAAGAGATCTCTAACTGTGCGCGGACAAATTTATGAACAGAATCCATCTTATCTTTAAGATTAGTTGTTTGGTATGTGTGGTAGTTTGGGTGTTAAGTAAAGATTCACCCAATACAACAATAACCATTTATTAATAAAACAACAAAAACTCAACAACGTAACAAGGAACAAATAAAACAACGAACTAACGACGCGACAAAATGTCAACGCTACGGAACGTGTTAATACTCGGACGGATGACTACAAACAACGGACGACAACTGACAACGACTGACTGACTACGACTCACTGACCTCTGTCATCCGTCAGAATCCGCGCTTATATCTATTCCCCGTGCCTCCAGGAATTTCCTTCGAACAAGGAAACTTCTGGAGTGGGGATGTCGCTTCCTGTACGTGCCCCTTGGAGAAAGTTCGTGTCCTTGCACCGAACATCCGTGTCCTGGCGAAAGTCAAGGGTTGGCGGCCAAATGTGCACGCCAAGGAAAAACCCCGAACCTGGTCGCCAAATGTGCACCCCAGGTAGGAACAGACTTCCGGCGACTAAGTGTGCGCTCGGGAAAAGCTTGGGCCTGGCGACCAAGTGCGTCCAAGGTCCCAGCCCGCGGACGACGCTCCTACCTGGGTCCGATCAACCCTTCTCCAAGGGGTCCGCCACAGTTGAGAACTCATCTAGACCGTAAGTCCCTTCTAAAGGACTTCCTCTAATCAAATCCAAGGGTAATAAAATTTCTCGACCATACAACATCATAGAAGGAAACAGTTTCAATGTCTCGTGTTCTGCTGATCTATATGCTAAAAGGAACAAAGGAACTAACTCATCCCAGTCTCTCTGATGATCGGAAACGAACATTGAAAGATATTGAAGAATTGTTCTATTCAACCTTTCTACTAAGCCATCCGACTGAGGATGTAGTGGGGTCGTCCTCGTTTTTTTTTTTTTTTTGATACCTAGTAATGCTAATATTTCTTTAAAAACATTCGACTCGAAAGTACGTCCCTGGTCAGAATGGACTTCTCGAGGGACACCATGACGACTCACAACATGTGTAATAAAGGCCTCAGCAACCGTCTTTGACTGAAAGTTGGGCAAACATACCACTTCTGGCCAACGTGTAAAGTAATCAGAAACAACTAACATAAAGCGGTTCCCGGCAGTAGATTTAGGAAGGGGGCCTAATATATCCATGGCCACTCGTTCGAAAGGAAAGCCCACATTATAAATCTGTAGTAACCCTTTACCAAGATCACGTGGACCTTTCCTCGATACACAAACATCGCAACAGCGACACCATTTCTCAACATCCCTAATACAGTTATACCAGTCAAACCTTTTCCTGATTCTACTCAATGTCTTATTCACTCCAAAATGACCACCGGAGACTGAATCATGGGCCTCTCGAAGAATCATCTCCCGTTTACTTTCTGGAACGATTAACTGCCAAACGATCTTACGACCACCCGCAGATTCCCACCTTTTGAATAACAGGCCGTCCTTAATGTGAATACAATCCCAAATAAGAAAATAAAATTTAGCTTCTGGCGTAAAAGATGATAAGGTTTCCTTAGAAGGCCTCTGTCCACTACTCTTACTTCTTAAAATCAATTCTAAATTGGGGTCGTTCTGCTGGGAACCGAACCAATCTTGTTCATCAAACAAATCACATTCTGTACGAAAAACAGGAATCTTTTCGTTCCGTAGACTCGCCTCTTTCTTTTCCAAACCAGAACAACGCTTGCAATCCTCTTCCGAACAAGGCCTCCTAGACAATGCATCAGCATTAGAATGTACCCTTCCACTCCGATGTACAATCTCAAAATCATATTGCTGAAGACGCTCGATCCATCTCGCCATTTGACCCTCTGGACCCCTTCTTAAACGATAACAACCAAATCAACGCTGCGTGATCCGTTCGTACCCTAAATTTTCTCCCATACAAATAATGATGGAAGTGTTCCATGCCCTTAGTCATTGCCAATAATTCCCTTCTAGTAATGCAGTAATTCCTTTCCTCCTTGCTCAGAGATTTATTAAAATAAGCAATCACCCTTTCACCACCATCCTGGATCTGAGACAAAACTGCCCCTATACCTACATTAGAAGCGTCGGTATCTAAAATAAACGGCTCTTGTGGTAATGGAAATGCCAGAATTGGGGCCGAAACTAAACAACGTTTCAGTTTCACGAATGCTTCCTCGCAATCAGATGACCAAAAAAAATCCTTATTCTCGGTCAGATCAAAGAGAGGCCTCGCAATTGTAGTAAAATTTTCCACGAACCGTGAAAAATAAGTACACAAGCCTAAAAAGCTCTTAACACCAGACTTATTCTCTGGCCTAGGCCAACCTTCGATAGAAGCAGTCTTATCTGGATTCGTCTTAATACCGTCTCTCGAGATAATATGCCCCAAATATTTTACTTCTTCTTCGCTTTCTGTAACCTGGTAAATACTAACCGCAAATTTTCTAATTCTTCTTCAAAAGTTCTGCCAAATATAATGATGTCATCCAAATAAACGAGGCATTTCTTCCAAGTTAACCCTACCAAAATACTATCCATCAGTCTCTCAAATGTAGCCGGAGCATTGCATAAACCAAACGGCATGACCTTAAATTGCCATAAACCCTCGCCGGCTGAGAAAGCCGTTTTCTCACGGTCCCTCTCTTCAACCTCTATCTGCCAATAACCGCTTTGCAAATCTAAAGTTGTAAACCAAGACGACCCCGCGACAGCATCCAAGGTGTTGTCACGTAATAATCAAGAAGAAAATATATAAAAAAAAAAACTTTATTGCTCAACCGGAGTTGAGTACTACTGAGTTAGTTACAAAGATTATTACAATGATTGAAATACACGGAGAACGTACGTAGGCGATACTAAAACAAAACTGAACGCTCGTGCCCTGGGGCGGCGGCCTCTTATACCGTCGGAGACAACTGACCGCTGAGGATATTTGATCCCTTCTTATCAACAGGACTTCTCCGAAGGTGGTGCCGTGTGCAACGAAGGTGTTGCCGTGTGCAACGGGCCATAATCAGGTGTGGTCCCTGTGACATTCCCCCCTTCTTAGAGTGGAGCTGGTCCCGCAGCTTCGATGTTGGAGGCTTTTCTTCAGGATGCTCTTTTTGAAGCGGACCCGCTGGGGCTGTATCAAGACTCTTCCTCCCTCATTGTCTTCGATTGCCAAAGGGCGGCTTACAGTGGTGTACAGGTTGATTGGCGCACTCGGTTGCGTTGGTTGGAAGTCGTTGTGGATTTGTGGCCCTTTCTTGATCTTACAGCAGAGCAGGTGGAAACAAAGTTTTCTGGGGACGCAGTTCTTCAGGCAGTCGAGTAATCCTAACTTGTTGAGCATGTACAAACCTATCAATCCTACCGATACATATCCTATTATTTGTAATGTACTCATACCATACGATCGCAAAGTCTTTATTCTATGTTCGAAATTTAGCTTTGATATTTCGCTATCGAGTTGATCCGCGGAAGTTCGGTACGAGGCAATGTTGCTTATAATTTTCGGCGTGTTTTTGATCTTCTCCAAAATGTGAATGTAACTATCATTGTTATTAAGTTCTATGGTTTTCATTTTCATATCGTAAGCTAGTTCGGTTTTGCTTTCGCCTATTCGCATGTACTCGTTATTAAACAATAAATCGCATGAATCGTTAGAACTAATTATAGATGGTCTGTCAATGGTCTGAATATTATGTTTTGTGGAACATATCGCGTCAATTTCTACTGGTTTAGAGGGTATCGCTAAGAATTGATTTTCGGCGTGCAGCGGTATGAAACTGATGTAGTCGATCTTATAAATGGATATCTCGCAATTGTTGATGTTCTTCTTGTAATTAATAATTTCGCTGTGACAGTCGTTGTCGGAATTACTGTTGTGGATCGGCTGCGTTTGTTTACAAATCATGACTATCTTTCGTTTACAATGTTTGGTGATATAGTCGAGATCAGTGTTTATGTAAAGGAGGTTTGAAGTTAGAAATACTGGATTTTCTATCACGGGTGCCATAAATATATTGTTTCTTTTATGCGGGATGGGGTATACGCGCATTATATCCCACTCTTGTTCGAGCACTAGAGGTATCGAAATCTTGAAAAATAATTTGTCATTATACGTGAAAACGGTTAAGTCACTGATGTCGAGTATGAATTGAAAGTGTTCGATTTTGGGCGCAATGGCAATGTTATAAGTGTGATGAGATATCTTTGTTTACTCTTTAGCAAGGTGTCTCGGGCTCTTTTCAATCGTGAGTCCCATTCTTTTTTTCGAAAGGATACTTCGTCTTCGTAACTTCGCTGAGGATTTTTGGAAATGGTTGAAGGTAGGTTAGCTTTGTGTCCAAACGTTAGTTCAAAAGGTGTGTAGCCTGTGGCGTCGTGTGTCATTGTGTTATACGCTAAGCAAACAAAGTTCAATTGTTCGTCCCATTCGTCGGTGGATGTTTGTTGTATTGATTTTAACATGTCAGTGACAACTGCGTGCGTTCTTTCTAGGGATCCGTTGCTTTGCGGGTGGAATGCGGTAGTTTTGATATGTTTTATGTTAAAAGCTTCCTCGTATCTTTGCATTAGTTCGGAAATGAAATTCTGTCCTCTGTCTGTTAGTATTTTCTTGGGTGCGGAGAATACATAAATGTAGTGGTTCAGTAGGGCGTCCCATATGGATTCGGTTCGTTGCGTCTTGAGGGGTACTAGTATAAGATATTTAGTCAGTTCGTCATGAATCGAGAGTATGTACTGATTACCGTTCTTCGTTTTTTGTAACGGTTCTAACAAATCCATAGCTATTTTTTCGTTCGAGTCTATCGGGGTGTCGGTTATGCATGGTTCTTCTCTTGGGCGAATTCGCGTGAGTTTAGCTCGTTGGCAAGTGTCGCATGTCTCAATGTATTCCTGAATTAGTTTAAACAAGTTCGGTATTTTGTAGTTAATTTTGATTCTGTCATAGGTTTTCTGTATTCCGGGGTGTCCGATTAATTCGTGATTTTCTTTGATAATTTGTTTAATTTCGTCGTCGGTCAATTCTTTTACTGGTTCCCATGCAAATTCTATCTCTTTGTCCGTGTCGTTAAAGAACATGAGCATTCTCTTGATCGTATTTCTATCCTGAATTGAAATATCATTGTCTCCTATACCAATTCGATTCGTGTTCCTGATGATTTTATTCAATATGTTTAGCCATTTTTCTTTACCTTCGTACGCGCCTAATTGGTCTGAAGTTAGTTGGAAGAAGTTCTTTTTATTGGGTACGATCTTTAGTGGTTTCGGAAGTTCGTCTGAGGTTTCCCAGGTTTGGTATCTGGACAGTAAGTCTGTGGGTTCGTCTTGTGCTGTAATCGCGTGAATTCGGGATAAACAGTCGGCAGCGGTATTGTCTTTTCCTTTAGTGTACCGTATTTCGTATTCGTATTCCTCTAGTCGTAGTCTCCATCTGATCAGTCGAGGTGAGGGGTCTTTGCAATTTTGTAACCATGTCAAGGCTTGGTGATCGGTTCTAATAATGAATTTTCTTCCTAACAGGTATTGTCGAAGTCTTTTAGTTGCCCATACAATTGCTAACAGCTCCTTTTCGGTAGTCGAGTAATTTCGTTCGGGCGGATTGAGAGTTCGTGAAATATAGCAACAGGGGTGTCCGTCTTGCGAAAGGATGGCTCCTATTCCTAAATTACTTGCGTCAGTCGTTAGAGTGAATTGTTTTTCAAAGTCAGGGAATTTGAGAACTGGTGCGGTACATAATTTCTTTTTTAGTGTGTCAAAGCTGGTCTGCGTCTGTTCGTTCCAGTGAAACGGTACGGTCTTTTTCGTCAGTTCGGTCAATGGTTTCGCGATTTTGCTAAAGTTTCGTATAAATTTTCGATAATATCCCGCGAGTCCTAAGAATGATTTTACGTCGGTCGGTGTTTTAGGGATTTTGAAATTTTGAACGGCTTCTAGTTTCTTTGGATTGGGCTTTATTCCTTCAGAGGTTACTATGTGGCCTAAGTACTCTAGTTCTGGCTTTAGAAATTCACATTTGTCCGGTTGCAGTTTCAATCCTAATTCTCTTAATCTTTGTAACACGATTGCTAAATTTCTGTTATGTTCTTCGATGGATTGTCCGAATATTACAATATCGTCTAGATACACGAAGCAATGTTTGTTTATAAGTCCACGTAGGGCGGTATCCATCATTCTCTGGAAAGTTGCTGGGGCGTTCTTCAGTCCAAATGGCATTCTATTATAGTGATAGTGTCCTTGGGGAGTAGAAAAGGCGGTGTATTTTTTGGATTTCTCTTCCATCGGGATCTGATGGAAACCCGAGGATAAGTCTAAAGCTGAGAAGAATTTCGCGTTTCCGAGTTGTGATAAAATGTCGTCTATGTCGGGTAAGGGGTATGCGTCCTGGTCAGTCAATTTGTTCAGTTTTCTAAAGTCAATAACTATCCTCCACTTTTGTTCAACTGATGCGTCTGATTTTTTCGGTACCACCCAGACTGGTGAATTGTAAGGGGAATCGCTGGGTTCAATTATTCCTTTTTCTAACATCTCGTCCATTTGCTTGCTAATTTCTTCTTTGTGGCATTCAGGTGGTTTGTACGATTTTGTGTTAATGACCTTGTTTTCTTTTAGTGTTATCGTGTGTTTAGTGAGGTTGGTGCAAGGTAGGAATTCTTTTTCTAAATTGAAAACATCGATATAAAAGAGAAGCAATTTTTCTATAGGTTGTTTCAAACTGTTTTCTATATGTGAAAGTCTAATTATTTCTTTAAAGGTGGATATTTGATCGTAGGTGTTAGAATTTTCAATATTGTTAGTAATTTGTTTTTCTGACTCACCACAATTGATAAAGCATACCGTGGTAGGTTTTCCCTCGAGGTACACAAGTTCGTGGATTCTCTCGCCTGGTTTGATAGTTTGATTCTGAAATGTTAATATCGTGTCGTTTAATTTCAAATGATCGTTAGTGATGCTGAAGTTAAATTGTTTCATGGCTGGTAACCCGAATATGCCGTCTTCAATGATAGGAAAAGTTTCGTCTACGATATACAATTTTATAAATTGACCGGCTATTCTAAAATTAGTGAATTCGTTCGTTCGGAATTTAGAATGTCCCATAGCAAACTGTTTGGTTTCGTGGTCGGTATAGATCTTCATTCCTGCAGGTCTTCGTCTGACAAGGTTGACTCCTGCTCCTGAATCGACGAGAAATCTCCATTGTTGTCCGGATGGGGATCGTAATAGGATTGTTGGTAGTTGCCCGGTGACGGTGTTGATTCGTAATAGTTCGTTTCTTCCTCGGTTGATACCACAGTGTTGTTCACTCGCGGTGGTCCGCGTTCCTGTGGGGCTCGCACTTGAAAATTTGAGCACTGGTTGGCGGTGTGGCCGATTTTTCCACATTTGAAGCATTTAACCTGTTGTCGGTCGATGAGCGGTCTTCTCTCCATCTGGTTGAACGGGCTGGGTCTGGTGACAGCGGTCGGCTGAATCTGCGGCGTGCGCGGCGGTACGTAGCTCTGGTATCTCTTGGCTGGAATAACGGGTGGTCTGACCATCGCTGGGTGTTGGCGACGGAATGAGTCGTGGCGTTCTTCTCGAAGGTATCTCTCCACATCGGCAGCTTCCTTTTCAGCTTCGATCAAAGTCGTGGGTTTGCTGGTGAATATCATGTGTCCGATCTCTCTCTTGAAACCGTTTATGTAGATTTTCGTAACTCTCTTCATGGTTGCCTCCATCATTACTCTTCTGGTTATGGGTTGTGGATACTCGTTAGTAATGGCGTACGTTAGTTTATTCAAAGTTTTACGGAATCGAATGTTGAAATTCTGCACGGTTTCGGTAGCTCCTTGCTTTATTTCCCGAAGTTGTTCGCTAAATTCGTCTGCAGAAGCCTGTGTGGCTACATTAGTACGCAGTGCTTCGTAAAGCTCGGCATACGTTTCAATATTCATGTTACGAATGCTTTGTGCTGCTTTGCCTACTATCTTTTCTACTTTAATTGCTTTCAACAATAGCATCCGTTCCATACACATGCTTCGGAGTGATTTGACTTCTTTAATAAAATCTTCAACTCCTACATCATCATCTCCGTTGAGCGTCGGGATGTAACGTATAGCATCCTTGGCTCTCAGGTTAGAGCTCTGCGAGCTCGTTTCGCCAGGTGCATTTTCTCGCGTTGGGGCAGGTGGTGCAGTGGTTTTGATTTTAGATCTAATCACGGAATCGTCTTCGGTCATGACGGAAGTATAATCCGCATCGTCATCTTCAGTCATGCTCAAGCCCGTTAGATTTCTGCCTAATATCTCAATTTCTTTAACGCGTTTCTTATTCTCTTGGTCTACCGATTGTAAAGCGGCTTCTAGCATGGAAATTCTTTGGCTGTACATATCTTGTTGGCGAGTAATAGTCTCATTCTGTTTTCTAATTGTCTCCAATAATTCTTTCACTTGAGCGTCAGAGGTGCTCGGTTGTGGTTTACTCATGATTCTAACTGAATCTACACTGTCTCTCGAACTGTTGCTAGAGAAGCTATCTCTCCTAGTTCTGTACGTTATAAAGGGATCCAGAGTTACTTACTTCTGGTTTTTTCTTCGTTTTGTGTGGTTCCAAAGGTGCACGTATGCAGCTCGTGGTGTGGTCCGCTGATCCTCTGGGTCGAGTGTTCCCGTGGGCCGAAACGCGTGATTTCGTTTACACTGACTCTAGTGGATCCTGGCAGGATCGCCAAAATGTCACGTAATAATCAAGAAGAAAATATATAAAAAAAAACTTTATTGCTCAACCGGAGTTGAGTACCACTGAGTTAATTACAAAGATTATTACAATGATTGAAATACACGGAGAACGTACGTAGGCGATACTAAAACAAAACTGAACGCTCGTGCCCTGGGGCGGCGGCCTCTTATACCGTCGGAGACAACTGACCGCTGAGGATATTTGATCCCTTCTTATCAACAGGACTTCTCCGAAGGTGGTGCCGTGTGCAACGAAGGTGTTGCCGTGTGCAACGGGCCATAATCAGGTGTGGTCCCTGTGACAGTGTCGTCGATACGAGGTAATGGATAAGAATCCTTCTTTGTGATATTATTGAGTTGACGATAATCCACACAAAATCTCGTCGACCCATCTTTGTTTTTTTTAACAAGCACTACTGGAGAAGTCCAAGCACTATAAGACCTTTCAATAACTCCTTGGCTCTCCATTTCCGCAATCAATTGACGAACTTCATCCTTCCGGTTAACAGGAACCCTGCGAGGAGCCTGCTTAATCGGAGGATGTTCTCCAGTGTCAATTCTGTGTTTAACCCTTTCGCTACGGGTGCCGTCTATAGCCGGCATCCACGCGACGACCTGTGTGTACGGGTGCCGTCTGTATCCGGCAACTTGTAAACACCGAAAAGACTACCGACGTTCATCGTGCACACTTTTCGGCGCGGTGCCCCGATCAGTGGCGTCACTCCGGCGGAGCGGACTGCCGTAGCGAAAGGGTTAACGACCTTACAGCTGCCTATCTGAGTTCTATCTTTGGCGAACACATGTTGGAAACAAATCAAAAATAAACTTTCAAATATCGATTTTAAATATCCAGGCAAATCGGACTGTTCTCCTCTACCGGCCGAAGTTGATCCGTCAGGTTGCGAAAACTCAACATAATCGTCCCTTATCCCTCTGTCCTCTCTGACAGCGCTACATTCGTTGCTCAACGTACTCAATGAAGGAACTACGGATTCATTAGCAATCGCAGAATCGACTACGGCTATATTTGTTTCTTTCGGTCTTCTAAAACTACAGCCCACAAAATCAACGTTCTCTCCTCCATCAAAAGAAAAACAATTCTGCTTCAAATCTAACGAACAATTATGTTTCGTAAAGAAATCGAGGCCTAAAATACAATCGTCCGAAATATCAACAACATAGAATACATGTTTAGTATTAAATTTTCCGATCCCGACTTGAGCTTCTTTGTCGCCGAAAACTCGGACAGATTCCCCCGTAACTGACATCAAGTTCATGTCAGATCCTTTCGTGTCACTCTGTGACGTACCTCTCACAAGCGAAACCGCCGACCCGGTATCTATCAAAAACTTCTGTCCAACCTCGTTAAAAAAAAACCTTCTACGCAGATACCGTTAGAATTTACCATGCACGGGGGATTTCCTTTATGTGCGATAATCGGGGTCTCCGCAATCCCCTTTACGCAGACCCCCTTTCGTTTCCCGAAAAAGGAACTCTATCCTCTTTCAATTTTTTGCTCTGCAAATTTTGAAACCGTTGACTTCCAGAATTTGAAACTAAGTTAGCATCGGAACAATTATAAGATAGATGGCCTGGCTTTCCGCAGTTACAACAAACGATCCCGTTATTTTTGCGATCCACAATGTAGTTTTGAGGACCATTATTGTGGCCATTCCGAAATTCCTGGCGCCGAGACTGAAAGCCAGACTATGCCTTAGTAAAAGGCTCAACACGACGATTACTCGAATGATACAGAGCTTCTGTTCTCAACGCTACATCCAGCATCGCCCCCAACGAAGTGGCATTAATCGAAGCGAGGGTGACGTCCTTTCTCAAATTATTATCTCTTATTGCTTCGACAGATTTTTCTCGCGCCTGTTTATCCTGACAATCGAGAGACAAATCTGCGAAGACCGAGCGAGAAAGGAGGCAGATCTGTTCTGCCATAGCTTGAAGAGACTCTCCTGCCCCTTGTTTATAATTATGAAATTTGTAACGATTTAACTGGGCCAAGTGTTCAGTGCCGTAACGAGCATTCAGACCAGCAACCAACGCGTGGAAATCGGTCCGTTCCGATTCTTCCACGCATGTCAGTACCGAGAGAGCTTCCCCTTCGAGCGAATCCAACAAAGCTATTACTTTTGTTCGTTCGTTCCAATTATTGACCTTAGCCAAACTCTCAAATTGCGTGAAGTACTGTGTCCACGAACACGACCCATTGAATTTCGCGGGTTTAGCGCGATAGGGGACAGAGGACATACTATAAACATTACCGGTCCCACAATCCGCTACACTGTCATCCACGCGAACATCACTATTTCCATTATTTGAAACACGCTGACCAGAAAAGTGAGAAGTAAAAGTCTCGAAAGAATTTATAAATTGATCAAATCTGGCCTGATATTCCGCCAATCTCTCCTCAGAGCGCCCCGCCAGTCGTTCGACCTGCCGTTCCAAGGCAGCAAACCGCTCCTCCATGCAAGCCTCCGAATTCAAAATCTGTCGGCTCCGGACGTTGCCGGTTCCCTCACAACTCGCCGCCAGAGAAATCCCACTTCTGACACCAGTGTTACGGGTTCGGGGCATCTTTAAAGAATAAAACGAGTGAAATACCAAAGAGACCTTTATTAAATAGAGGAGGAGTACTTAGCTTTGCGACTTCCCTCAGTGACGTTCGTCAACCGACTCTCTCATGTCTCCGTTGTATCGTCGTCACTAAGACGACGCGGCAACGAAGACCATTCGGCGCAATGTCTCGATATCGAAACATATCGATACTCGTAACAATATTATAACCTTCGCGTTCATTGTTTATTTTCTCATTACAAACGTGAAATAAAATAATAAAATTACGTTCCGAGTCAATAATTGTTTTATTAAGTATAGTAATTATTTAAGACTTAGAAGAACGTATATACAAAAATCACGCGCACTGTGCACATTTCTGGCGCATGCTTCCGTTCGGTGACGGTTCTTCGGCGGACTGGACTGCCGAAGCGAAAGGGTTAACGTTGCAACATTGCAAACAATATTCTCTTCTCGACTTCGAAAATCGATACTGTTCGGATGCTATCGTGGCACTCGACGGCCGGACAGCATCGACGGAGATCGAATACCCAAAGTATTGTCACCGGATGCCCACCTCTCGGCGGATGCATTGGCATTCCCGGTGGTGTAGAGGGGGGTGTAAACTGTTCGGGTGTTAGGTAACAAACACCCGCCGTGTGCGGCTCTTAGCGGTTGACGCGTGCATCTCATGTTTCTCTCAAGTGGCCTTGCTACGGTTCGGGTGCGTATGAATATAGAAAACATGGTAGTATCGGTACTAGCGTTCGTCTCCGGAAAATATGAATAGACCCTTATCCAGATCCACGGTCGCCGGAACCGTCTGGACCCGTTCCCTGAACCCGTCTGATCCCGGTCAGAGGAAAAATTGGATACTTACGGCGAACCAATGGTCCTTTCCGCACAACTGCGAGCCAACCCACGCCTGCCTGTAGTATCTGGCCAGCAGGATCCCGATCGACGCCGTGCCGATCCAAGAAGCCAGCATCAGCGCGCCGTGCACACGAATCAACACGTTGCTCGCCGTTGCGTAACCACCCACGTCCGATAACCATTTTGCACCGCCGGTCGCGTCGAACGCCGTGTCATGGAAACCAACCCCGTTACCTAAACATTCACACGTGCATCAGACATTTTTGTTCCCCGAAGAAAGATTCGACTACCAAAAACACGCTATTGCATAGCCCCCATTACAAGGCCCCCCTACCGCACCGACCCTCATTGCAAATCCTCCCATTGCAAGTCATATAGTCCCGATTTCATAGGGTCCCAATTGCATTAAATCCTAATTTTGTAGGGTCCCAATTTTATAGAGCCTCCACTCAGTAGATACTGAGAATGTATGGCATAAAAATTGAATAAAGTCTTCAGGTGTCCAATGAGCTAATAAATCCTGAGAATTTCAATTGAGATGAACAATAATGATAATGTGAATGATGATGGATATTGAAAGGGGATAATTGCATACTTTTGAGAGTCTTGCCAGCAGCGACCAGAAGATTGTACGGTGTGTTGACGAGATCGTATTCCCGAGCCTGAACGACCGTCGTTTTCTCTCTCCAAAAAGCACAAGAGATCACGTCGTCCTTGATGGAGCTCGACTCCAGCAGAACGGCTCCTTCCTGCTGTAAAGGAAATCGGAAATAGGAGCAAGGTCGCCCCGGTGTTTCTTACAAAACCGCGGCCCGCGGCCCCACGCAATCGTTCCCATGGAGTATAAATGAGTAGTTCAGATTATACCGAATATTTCGTTAGTTTTTAATAGGAAAATGAGCGAGTCTCTTCATCGTCGATCGTTTTCTCTTACGGTATGGTTAAGATGAATTGAGAAATGGCGAGTCCAAAGAGGAATAAATTAGTGACAGCATCGGCAGTGTCCACAGCAAGTAGAAACAACGATGGCGAAATATATTAGCGAGATTTTATTCAATAGCACGGGTGCCCGATGAATATTTAAACGCAATTTCCTTCTAAATGCTGTCGCGTCTGCAGAAACCCCCTCTTGCTTTGTAGTCTTAATTTTGTGTGCTCTCCAGAACCGTTGCATATACCTAGAATTACAATGTAGAAGCTCCTTTCTACCTGCAATCATCAGGTTCATGACGAATAAACGATAATTTGATATGCGTAAAATTACCGTTGCCAATATTAATTAAACTCCATTTTTAACACCATTTCCTATGTTCCTTTTTCGACAAGAAACCCCCACTGCGTACGACGTCGTCCCACAAGCTAGGCAGTCACAGGGGAAAGGAGAATCGTAGCTGTCTCATTCTGCCGCGCTCCGTTTCGCTCGTGTGCTTCTCTACGCGATGGACGTTGGTGGAGGGGATTGGGCGCAACGAAGAAAGCAAGCGAGGCGAAGCGCGGCAGAATGAGACAACAAGATTTCCCGAGATTTGTTTAGAATTTTGTTTTCAATTGATTTTGCTGTCATTCCGAGGAGATTGTAGAGGGGGAATGGCGGGAGCGTCGTGTGACTCGCGGCGGAAAAGAAGTTAAACAGCCCTGATTTATCTGATCTCAAACCACCTGCGTGTCACAGAATATTAGAAAATCGAGATCATTTTCAATTTTTAATTATTCCAAGCACTTAAAACATCTAAAGAATTTAAATAGATAAACTATTGAATGCAATCTATATATTCGCCAAGAACTGGATTAATTGGAGGACCTCTCTGGTGGAGCAGAGATATCAAAATACATCAAACTATATAAAAATTCACGATGGAATCAACGTTGATCGCATCCTCTCGAAAGCATAGCAGTTTTAACCGTACCAATTACAAATCGAACAAGTTTCAATCAATTGTTCGTTGCGGTGTTGTAACCGAGCTCATTGTTTTGACGGATCGTTATATCGCGTAACGGTATAATCGTGTCCAGGGGAGCGTTTTGCAGCATTGCGAACGGCGTGCAAACGCAAGTATTGCGGTACGTACCATGGGCTGCCGCATATTCTGTTTGCCAGAGTTCCAAGACACGTGTAATGCAATTTCTCCGCCTTCGTTCGTACACTCGACCACGCTGTTGTCACAGGGACCACACCTGATTATGGCCCGTTGCACACGGCAACACCTTCGTTGCACACGGCACCACCTTCGGAGAAGTCCTGTTGATAAGAAGGGATCAAATATCCTCAGCGGTCAGTTGTCTCCGACGGTATAAGAGGCCGCCGCCCCAGGGCACGAGCGTTCAGTTTTGTTTTAGTATCGCCTACGTACGTTCTCCGTGTATTTCAATCATTGTACTAATCTTTGTAACTAACTGAGTGGTACTCAACTCCGGTTGAGCAATAAAGTTTTTTTTTTATATTTTCTTCTTGATTATTACGTGACACTGTCATCGCCCTGCGTCAGACAGAAAGGATTACATAATCGGTGCCTTTCAAGTTATGGAAATCACGGTTATTACGGCAACGCGTACGCTTTAATCCCGTAAATTCAATTAGCATGATCGTTGCAAAACGCCTCGCGTTTAGCAAGTGTCTCGGTGCGGGATCCGTGGTAATTAGCACGGGACAATGATAAAAATTGGCATGTTTATATCTATAATGAAACAGTGAATTAATTTTCAAATAATCGAGTTGTGTGCGAAGATCAATTAATTTTGCAAACGCGTATTTTTACAGGAGTAAGCATTTTTGTACAGATATATAGATTTTTATGGATTATTTTGCAAAAATTGCTGTTGGAAAAGGTATATCTGATATTGGAGGGTTTATTACGCTTCAAACGGTGTAAGGATCTCGTATGATCTCTTTTTTATTTTTCTGTAGTGAGATTTAGGTCAAGGATGCCATGAATGCATTATTCGCGATCTTTTTGTGACAAACTCAATTTGTAGGGACTCGCATTGGGCGACGGTTTTATGGCAGGGGCCTTGACATTTGTCAGCAGACCAGGTACGTGACTTTTCGTAGTTTGGCTACGGCGATGGGCCTGTCATGGCCACTTAGCTAATAATGTTACCGTCCGTGCCTGGGTCCCGTCAATGCGTCCCTTGTCATAAAACACTCGAAACCGTTCGCCCCTTAGGCTCAGCGCATCCGGGTGCTTGAAACTGCAGTTTGAATAGTTTGCACATGTTTCGAAAAACCCAGGGTTCGGTCGCCAAGCGTGTGTGGCCTTGGCGCACCCTGGGCCTGCTTCAAGCACCCAGCCCCTAGATCCTCCCACCAAACCCCCGAAGCAGGGTTAAACTCTAGAGTAGTGGGGAGAACCGAGCTTAGCTTTTCGGTAACTCGTGTTCTCCCAGTTAGATCGCTCTGGAAGTCCAACTAGCTCGGTATAGTTCTTTAGATACATGGTTTGTAGCCTCGACGGGATTTGGCTCCTTCCAGCAGCTTTCTCACATCCTTAGTTTGAATTATAGTTTGTTTGCTACAATATCGAATTCCATTCATTTATTTCCTTCCGACCATTGGTAGGTGGTCCTTCGAGTTATCCATAGTTAAATAGCGGGCACCTCGCAGTGCAAAAACATTGTTACGTCCCAGGTAGGACGGATTATGATTTTTATGAGATAGGACGCAGTTTTGAACCTACCTGCATTCACCGGCTACGGTTCAGGAAATTGAGGATTCTTTAAATAACTTGTATTCTTATTTTCCAAAAACAAACAAAATTATTGATTTATTCAATATTAGATGCTGAATCAGATATTTTAAATATGATTTGACAAATAGAGATTATGTGTAGTGTCGTGATCCCGGAAGGAGAAAGTCTTTCGTTCTTAGTTGATTTCTTTATTTTGTACAATTAGTGTCACGATGCGTTCGGTTCGAAGTGCGACTGAATTCTGAGCTGGTGATGCAAGGAAAAATGGGGAGAAGGATGACTTTAGGGTAGGAGAATTGTGGGGGAGGAAAAGTGAAAGTCGGAAACAAGTCAAGGGATGGTCGCTGGAGAGGATGTCTGGTTTTCGTCTATTTCAAGGATGGCTAAAGTCTTGTTGCGATTTGGTTCTAAGAAGAGAAAGTAGAGAAGGAAAGGGTGGGGAAGAGTGAGAGGACGGAGAGGACGGTTGACTTTTCTATGGGCGACGAAAACTCAGTTCCGGAAGGTGATTTATTGGGTTCGGGGCCCTTATGGTTAAAACGGCGTAGGCTAGGGTAGGTATGATCGTAGGAGTGTGAGAGTATCTGACAGTAGTTAACGCATAAACTAGATAGCTTACAAATATTTCGTTCAATAATAATAATGTTAATTTACCGAGTTGTTGGGTTCGCTTCGTTAAGTGGACACCGCAAGTCCACAAGTCGCAGGTTCCGCAGATCGCAGTTACCGCAGGTCGGAAATACCGCTGTGAAATACTGCGGTTCGCAGGTAGTAGGTTGCAGGTTCTACCAATTCCAATATCGCAGCCGCAGGTCGCAGATTTCACCAATTCCAATTATCGCTTCTTTTAAACTTTATAAAACTTTCACTGAACTTGAACTTTACTGAAACTTTATTAAAACTGAATTGACACTTCTATGACGGACTGGTCTGGTCCAAACTTTATGACAGAATGATTGGTCTTTGAAGTATTGGTTCCTTTTTATAGGATGGACAGTCCATTGTTTCAATAGGATATTGATTTGATTTTTTTATCTAATGCGCGTCATTCTTACCATGGGATTAGTGTTCCTTCTTGGAACTTGGCGCAACTGGACACACTTTCTGTTTATTTTTCGGGGTGACATCGATCTTTGCTGCGTCTCTCGCAGGAGGATAATTGGAATGGTTTTGTTCGCTATCTAATTTTCTAGAAATTTTAACGCCTATCCTAATTGTAAGAAAGTATTAGAGAGATAGATAACGCGATATCGTTAACTTAAATAAATGTGGGCGTATTACAAAATACTATGAATCTTTATTCACGACAACTGTACACGACGACAGTCAGAATCAGAATGTCCTGCTGTCCCAAAAATCCTCAGCCGTGAGAACGCCTTCGACAGTATGCCTCCTTGTTTATGACACCCCCAAGCTAAAGGACTTTCCCTTGTGGAAGGGCAACGCGCTGACAAAAACCACATGGCCTACCTCGACCGTTTGCTTACTTCGATTTTTCTAACATAATCCTATTTATTTCCTTCTCCTTGTGTGACATTATTGGGTTTCAACAATAGTTCATAATAATTCTTTGTCTGAAGTTTTATTCGTTTGATTCTTAAGCGGTCGAATCACCGGACATGACACCGTCTTACTTCCTAGAATCTTATCTTAATCTTATTTATTCTTCTCTGCTCGCGTGGCATAATTTTTATTTGAAGTTTTATTTGTCTTATTCATGGGCGATCGAACCACCGGACGTGACAACATCAAAGGCCTGAAAGATCACCAAGGATCAACCACGGGCATAAACATATTGCCTCTATGTTTAACCCGTTGTCATTCGTCTCTTGCGCATGTGTGGCCTGCCACAGCGGTGGCTTACCAGACACTTTCAACTCATCCAGTAACACCTCGTCGTCAGAGATTAGGTCGTCATTATTGTCGTTGACCATCATAGCATCCATATCGTCCAGGTCATTATCTAAAGCTAACGTTTTCCTCTAATATTTTCCTCTATCTAAACTTTTAGATTTTTCAATATATCCTCATAAAATTGTGACGAGCGAATGGAGGGGATTTTCCTGATGAAAATGAGGTCAAATTCCAGTATAATCGAACAAGTTTCACTGATACGTAATGTTACGATAAAAATTACAATCTCGTTAAAGATACTCCAAATGATGTCGTGTTTGGACTCGTTTTCATCGGGATAAGCTCTACAACTTATTAGAATTAAAATTATTATTCCCATTAAAAATATAAAAGCTTAAATTGCCAATAATCCTCGATTCCGTATCAACATTAAGTATCAATAAAAATTGTTCGATTACACTCGAGTTTGGACACATTTTCACCAGGAAAAGTCCCTCATCAATTCACTCGCCACAATTTTCTGAAGGTGTATTGAAAATATCTAAAAATTGAAACTTTCATTCGATGCGGGATTCGATCCCGGACCAACAGATTCTCAGCCGGAGATGTTACGACCAGCGCCAACCGAAACTGTTGAGAGTCACAGTCATATATTGAAATGTAACGCAAAAAAAAATATTTTATATTGCAGGTTCTACACTGTTTTCCTGAATATAAAAATGTTCAATATTACATAATACACCTACAAAACGATCAGAAGGCATCGAAATAATTGATTTTGTTTTTTTTTAACGACGATGCAATTTATACAAAATTCTGAAAAAATTCGGAAAAATTGTTTCAATAATATCTAACTACTGAATTTTTATAAAACTGGTATTTCTGAAACTTCAATTCGAAATGTGCACTTTCTCCAAATGATTGGACATCCAACTATCCAATTTTCTTAAACGCGTTTGCATAATCTGGAAAATCTGTAAAAAATACGACCCATAAAAAATAAGACCAATAAACGTGGTCAACTGAAAACTTCGATATAAAATCGGCAATTTTATGCATTCGGATTTGTTTAAAAATTGATTTTGCAGCCAAAAATTCTGAAAAAATCTCAGTCGTGTATGATATTAGGTAGAATACTCGTGAACACTTTCGTAATTTTTTGTTGAGCATGGTACGACTAAAAATTAATTTGGTTTGGAGGCACTTTTGACCATCTTATCCGGCTCTGTCTTAAAAATCAACAAAAAAAAATTATGTAAAAAATATAGAACATATTGTTACGATGGAAGCTGTCGATTGCGGCGATCGAGAGAAGTTGGCCGTCGTATCGATATTGTGGTATCCGGCCAACGGGGTTGTTGTTAAGAAGAAGACAGACGACAGAACCTCTCGAGTCGACGAAGCGAGAGCACGCACCTGTATCGCATCTTTTAACATTGTCCGTTGACAGCCAATAAATAGTTATATAGTTGTTGGTAGTGTTCGGTGTTGTTGTTTGGTTGAGGGATGTGTTCGCCGGCGAGGCGGGGCCGAAGCCTCCGCAACAATATTTTAGTATGCGCCATTAAACCCGATCTTTAAAAAAGATTTCTAGTCCAAATTTCGCATTGATATCTTTTTTAGTTTAAAAGTTGTAGCAAAATGTGCGCCTCGCCGAACCGGGAATCGATTGCGGCTCAGGCGCTCGAAACTTTGGTAACGTGAATTCGGTGGAACGCGTCGAACAGTCGAGCAGGCAGCTCACACGGACAGAATAGGGGTACGCTTGTGTGTAGCGCGTGCATAGTAGAAGCAACGTAAAGACTCGTACAGACCTGAACATTTCGACAAACATTGCGCCGAACGGCGCGCCGAACAGCGAACGAAACGCAAAATCAACATTCATTTCGGCGAACCGAACGGCGCGATCTTGCGTTTCGTTCGCTGTTCGGCGCAATGTTCGTCGAAATGTTCAGGTCTGTACGAGCCTTAAGGAGACGACGGTACGAGAGAGTGCCCCCCCCCCAAACCCTTCACGTGGGATGGCGCACAGTGGTGGCAAGGCGGAAAAAAATCCTTTTTATAAATTTTTGATTTTTATAAAAAAAAATTATTTTTGTATAGCCTAATAGTGCGTGCATGATGTGCCAGTCAGATTTTTGAAAAAATTTGTTTTATGGAGATATACGCATGGTAAATAATCATTTCCTCGTTCCTGAGAATTCATCAGTTTTCAGTGCGATAGTTATGTAATTACTCCGCCTATAATTGAATACTTAGGGATCTACAAATCATATGGGTTATTGCAAATGGCTTCAACTATTAACTGGCAAAAAAAATTTTCCAAAAAAAGTTTGTTTGAGATTGACTGAATGTGTCGGCAGCGTTCCCGCGCCGACGCGGATCGGCGCCCCGCAATTGGCTGGATCGCGGAGAGAAGCGAGATCAAGAATCGATTGTTAGATCGCTCTCTAATTGGCCCGCGCCGACGAGACGGGTTACGATCGATTATCATCGTTTCGCCGGCTCGCTCGCTCGTCCAGTTCGTTTCTAACGCTCTATCTATCTACCTCGCAACCGATCTTGATCTCGGCTTCTTGTTCACGTGAACGCTTCGCGTCTTTTGACCGGTTTCGTGCCACAAGAGCTATCTACGGCTCCCGAAATAGACGGGAGATATCCACTCCAAGCTAAACTGTACTAACGTGTTTATTTGTGTTTACAAACTGTACAAAGTAATCGGTTCTTGTTCGACGATCCTCACGGTGAAATAAAGTCGTTGTCTCAGTAAACCGCGGCTCTTTAGTGTTCGCCTTCCGATCCCAAACAAAGTTGTTTAACATTAAGTAATATGGACTAACCTGAAGCCCCTTTGCGTTACGCTCATTTTTTATTTCTGGAGGAATACAAAAAATCCTTTGAATAGCTTCGATTTGGAACTAATCGTTTTGACAAGTTATAATATTGATCTAGCTTTGTGCAAAAAATTATGAGATACTTCGGGATGCTTTCGTTGCAATTTAAGTTCAAATATCAACTTTCGGAATTTCCAAAAATGAATCGCGCGGAAGTCACGATTATTTGATGTTTCAGGTGGAATTTTTAAGGGATACATATCAGATAATAAAAAAAATTACATTCATACATATAAAAAAATATTTAATAACAATTTTTTATGTTAAATAAACAAAGTTTTCGTTCACTGGACCACTGTCGCAAAAATGCAACAGGTATTTTTTGGTAGTGCTCCAATGAACGCTATAAAAATAATTTATGTAAGATAAAAAAAATTGTTATTAAATATTTTTTTATACATAAAAAATTAATAAATCATATGCACTTCACATTTTTCTTTATTAATTAGAAATATTCCTAAAAACTTTCACCTGGAAAATCAAATAATCGTAACTTCCGCACGATTCACTCTTGGAAATTCTGAAAGTTGATATTTAAACTTAAATTGTGACGGAAGGGTCTCATGATTTTTTGCACAAAGTTAGATCAATATTACACCTTGCCAGAACGATTAGTTCCAGACCAAAATCTATTAAAGGATTTGTTTTATGCTTCTGTAGCGGCTAGCGGGGCGCCGGAAGAGAAATCTTCAGCGCACCAGCACCAAGAAAGATTTATGGTTTGCACAGCATAAGACGCTATTTGTGAGAAAACGTCTTTAACGTTTTTGGCCACTTAGCGGACAGATGTGTCCTTGTAGTTCCTAGCGACGAACTCAATAGCGCAAGTGGACGCCATAAATTTTGGGTAGTCTAAGGGTCTCCAGCCTAGAGTGTCCCAGCGACGCGTGCCTGGTTTCTATCACCCGGGAAAGCTGGGCCCGTTGACGTAAGCCAGCAGTCACGTACCGCACTTAGCACGGGGCCCGGAAGACACCCCGCTGCATCACCAAAATTAGATTTTTAACAGCACGACACGCTCACCCTTCACACGCACGAGAGGCGTGGAACGTGAGCGTGTTATGCAAAATGCACGGATTGGTGGAAGTTCCTCGCAAGGACTTCCACCAATCAGCCGACAAGAATTTTCGATAATGTAAGGCAGAGACTACCGACGAGGAGCGAGTCACGAAGTCTAGACACAGCCGCGTATCCGCCGAGTCACTTAGAGTCTAGTCCGGTCGTTGCTAAGTCGCAATAACAGTTCAACCGCGAGTCGAAGTGAATCGCCGGTTTTAGTTGAACCACCCCGGACGCTCTCGCGACATCACTCTATTTGTAAATAAACGACTCAGTCACGTACACCTGATTTGAACACTTATTCTAAGGCACCCGCCTTATATAACCCTGTTCCTTCACTTCCATAAATAAAAAATGGGCAGAAAACAGAGAAAATTCGTTGGATACTTTCGTTTTTACAGATTTTTTGCCGCTTTTTGGCCATGTGGCACCACTGTGCGGCGTCACGCGATTCTGGCATCACGACTGAACAAGTCTGATCGAGCTCGATGAATGCGGTAGTGTTTGTACGTGTCGTACTGTTGCGTTCGTCGTTTATTTTCTCACTAGAAACGTGAAAGAAAATAATGCAACTACGTTCTCAGTCAGTAGTGAAATAGATTGACATCTCGCAAAAAACGATCAACTACATAATTATTGAGTAATTAATTCTTAACTCTTTCGAATTTCACAATTAATATTAATTGAAATTTTACATGATTCTTTAAAGCTAAAATTTATGTTGTTTAAATGAAATATACATGGAAATATATAGTAAATTTCGTATTAATAGTGTTAAAAAATTGTAGAAATGCGAATAATTATACATATGGAGAAATGTTATTTACGTTCAAGATTTATGAAAATTGTATTTCTATAATTTGGAAACATGGTATCTATATTTATTAATATTGTATTGATAAAGATAATTGTAGATATATAACATAATGACATCAAATTAAAAAATATAATTTGAACATATAGTCATAACTCTGATCATAACATCAGATATGTACATAACCACCGACGAGATATACCCAGTAAGCAAAATGCTTTGAATCTGCCACTAAAATTTGACTCGGAAGTGCCATCCATCTGTATCCGCATTACCATCAGAGAGGAATGAGAGTGCTCACGCCCGGGGTTTCGGCGTTCCCACTTTCGTAACATCGCCGCTTTAGCATGGCACAGAACCGGTCAGTCTTTCCTAGAACAGAACCGGTCAGTCTTTTAGCATGGCACAGAACCGGTCAGTCTTTCCTGGGACAGAACCGGTCAGTCTTTTAGCATAAAACTGAACGCACATTATTTTTTTAACCAGGATTAGAACGTACAGCTTAATTGTTGTATATGAAATATGTAACTAACATGTAAATCTTGTGTACAAAATCTCTAATTAATATAAATTAAGAATAATATTAATTGTAATGATACGTATTTTATTTTTTTTCCAAGTTTGTAGTTGCAAACTTTAGTTGTAAAAAATGGAAAATCCGGAAAAATTCGAACAAATACAGATCTCATATCGAAGTTTAAAAGCGACCATTGTCATCAACACTATCTTAAATTTTTTCATATATATAGCTACTGTTATTATTAATTAAAAAAAATTTTCTTTCATGAATAAATATTTTTTCCACCTCAGCACCATAAGATTTTTACTAGATGACTTTAAAAACACATTAGAACTATTTTTAAATAATTTTACTCGAAAACATTCTAGTTTACTCTTTATTTCACCGTTCTACTAATTTTTTATGGGCTGCATTGCAGCTCTGTTTAACACCCCTTTACAACCCAATACCATGGTACCATCCATATTCAAGGAAGAACAATTTTTTGCGACGATCATTGAAAAAATAAAAGTGTTTCCTTCATTTCAGTCCTTTAGTGCGTTGGTGACGTAGCGCCCAGCACACCTACCTGTGTTCTGTGTCACATCTGGAGTTTTATGGTACGCTAACAATCCCTATTGAGTCGCAAGCCAGACCATACAAACGAATGCATCCACAACTTCCAGAGACCTGCCTCCAAAACTAATTAAAGGAAGGCTAGACATGCAGTGTGTACTAAACTCCTCAAAAGAGGTGGATTCCAGTCGCTCGTGTCATAAACCGCATTCGATACTTCATCGACAGGGTGATCTTACATATTTCTGTAACAGTTCCTGAACACATTATCATTCATCTGAAACTGCTTTGTACGACATTACACACGCCACATAATTTTTATTTTCTAATTTTGTCAAAGTAGTATATATAACAGAATCATACAAGTGTCTACAATTACTTGAAATCCAAAATACAGAGCGTTTCTTCCTCTGCGACTGTAAAAAAAGGACTTTAAAAGAATGTTTAAATAACAGGTGGGCTGTCCTTCCAAAAGGCACCTGTGGCCAGAGTTGGGCATTATTTAGATAAAAAATTATTTAAATAACGATTCGAATAAAAGATACTTTATCTTTATTCGTTATTCAAAGGTTCGAATAAAAAAAGTATCTTTATTCGACGAGTATCAGATAAATAATTTTATTCGACGGGAATTTATCCGACGAATAAAGATAATTTTTTTTATTCGAAACGGATTTATTCGAACTTCGAATAATTTTTTCATCTTTTATCTATATCTTTTATTCGAAGGCTTCGAATAAATCTTCGAATAACTTTTGCCGAGCGCCGAGCATCAAAGACCCAGCGACGACAGACGACATACAATGTAAGCGGATGGAGAATCGCGCACGAATGAAAGTTTAAACTTTTAGATTTTTGAACATATCCTCATCAAATTGTGACGAGCGAATGGAGGGGATTTTCCTGATGAAAATGAGGTCAAATTCGAGTGTAATCGAACAAGTTTCACTGATACCTAATTTTACGATAAAAATTACAGTCTTATTTGTAGGAAGAAGATCTTTATTGTATGACGGTTTTACAAATTCTGGTGTTACGCTGTTCACGCTCAAACATCAGGTTGTTATAAACAAATCGATCGTCGGCTTGTAATGACAACCGGTTACCAGTGAAACGAGCAGACGAGACAAACGGATGAATGTCAGATCGTCCCAGCTGACTGCCGACGATCGATCGTCACCAACATTAATGTATATATATGTAACAAACTCCTACAGTTCGGCCAATCCTGACCATGATGACCGTCCTCGGTCATCGATGCATCTTAAAGAACTTTACGCAGGACTACAGAGTAACTATATGCAAATGTAAAATTAAAACTTGAATAAACGGAATATATAATCGTGCACAAGGTAGAATAATACAGAATAATTAAACAATACGCAGCTGACGCAAATGCAACGCAATAATACTATACAAACTTATTTTATATAATTAAACAATACACAGATGACGCAAATACAACGTAATAATACCATACAAACTTATTTTCTATTCAGTATCGTTCTCGGTTACGGTTCCCGATCGGATCCAAAATTTCATCTGATCAGGGCCAACAACTCCCGTAAATGGTACACGCGATACTTGGTGCCCTTCAACATCTGTTATGATATATCTGTCTTTGTCTAATATTTTTTTAATCTCATACGGGCCTTTAAATTTTGGTAATAATTTTTTATTTATACCCGGTGTGGTATCTATGTTGCGAATTACTACATAATCGCCAACTTGATACGCAGTCGGTTTTTTGTGTTTCTTATTGTATATACGTTCGTTAGTTTGTTGAACTTTAACCATTTTTTTAGCTGCTTCCCTGCGAGTTGTCGAAAGGTCTCTTTTTTCATTGTTTAAAATTTCTAGTGCTTCTCGTACTTTATGCAATACAATGCCTTTTTGATTTATACCAAATAATAACTGGGATGGGCTCTTGCCTGTTGACCGACAAACAGTATTATTTATCCCATATTCTACTTTGTCGACAACTCGGTCCCATTTTCCCGGAGTTTCCGTTAATTTTGCCAACATTGGTGCTATTACTCTGTTAAATCGCTCAATCTGGCCATTCGCACGTGGGGTTCCTATTGCGATTAATATTTGTTCTATTTCGGTATTCGCTAAAAACTCTTTAAATAAATTTGAGGTAAAAGACGTACCTCGGTCACTAATTAGTCGTCTTGGTTTACTATAAGCTCTAAAATATTCCGTTAAGTGTTTTATAACTTCTTCCGATTTTGTTGTTTTACAAGGATATAACCTTATAAATTTAGTAAAACCATCTACCACTGTTAAAATAAATTTATAACTATTCTTGCACTTTTCTAGTGGGCCGAAATGATCTATATGTATTGTTTGGAATGGTAAGTCGCCTTTCCCTAGACTGTGCAAAAATCCCTCTTGTTTACCACTGTTTGGAGAAAATTCAATACATTTCAGACAATTGCTGATGTACTGTTTAATTTTTTTTCGCATTTGTGGGAACCAATATACCTGACTAATATTGTTAAATACTTTTTCAAACCCTAAATGCCCTAAATCGTCGTGGCTTGTTTTAATAACGTTATTTTCTAAGCACACAGGTACGTAAAATAATAATCTGTTGTTGTCAATTTTCCTATATACTAAACCGTCTCGTAACTCATAATATTTTTCTTCGCTTACCTCTAATCTATTCTTAATTTCTTGAATTGTGCGGTCTTGGTGTTGTTTAATTGCCAATATTTCTTCTAAGGTATTTGGTTCTAGTATTAAAATTGTGTTGTACCGACTTAGTGCGTCTACATGTGACATTTTACTCCCGCTACGATGTTCGATTGTAAAATCGTAATTTTGTAAAAACATTGCCCAACGTGATATTCGTGGATTAACGTTCTGTTTGTTAAGGGTTAATCTGAAGCTGTCGCAGTCTGTGATTATCTTAAACGCAATCCCTGATAAATAAACATGAAATCTCTTAATCGCATACACTGCCGCTAAACATTCGAGTTCGAAACTATGATATTTCCCTTCTTGGGCGGTCGTCCTTTTACTAAAATAAAAAACAGGACGAAAGACTTTATTAGTTTGTTTTTGTAGTAAAATTGCTCCAAATCCACTGTTACTAGCGTCGCAGTGGAGTTCTGTATCTAGTTTTGGAGAGTAAATTGCCAAAACGGGATCATTTGTTAGACGTTGTTTCAACGTCAGAAATGCCTGGTTTTGTTCTGGGCCAAAATGAAAAATTGCATTTTTTCGTAGTAAATCATACAGGGGTCTCGCAATTAGTGAGAAATCTTTAATAAATCGGCGGAAATAGCTTGCTAGACCTACAAAACGTTGTATTTCTTTTATATTTCTCGGTGTTGGATAATTGACCACGGATTCGATATTTTCTTTCGCCGGCGCGATATCGTTGTCAGATATCGAATATCCCAAATATGTTATTTGTCGATATAAAAATGAACATTTATCTAATCTAAATCGTAAATTAAACTTTCTCGCTAAATGAAATATTTCTCGTAAAATATCCAAATGTTCGTCCACCGTTCCCGTAGCTATCAAAAAATCGTCTAAATAAAGTAATAGTTTATTCCGCCTAAGTAAATCACTAAAGATTTCGTTCAAAAATCTTTGAAAAATACGAGGTGCATTGGTCAGTCCAAATGGCATTTTGAGATACTCGTATTGACCTAAAGGTGTAATGAACGATGTATATTTTACAGACGTTTCAGCGACTTTTACGTGGTGAAAACCGTTTTTAAGATCTAATTTCGTGTAATATTTCTTGTCTCTAAGTTGGTCTAAACAATCGTCTATAAGTGGTACTGGAAAATTGTCTCTGATAGTATGTTTGTTTAATTCACGATAATCAATGCACAAGCGGATTTCTCCATTCTTTTTTCTGACCAACACAATTGGACTAGCATAAGGGGAATTACTGGGCCTAATGGTGCCCTCTCTTAACAAATCGTCAAGGATTATACGTAGTTTTTCCTTGTCTGCAAAAGCTAGTCGACGCGGCCGAAAGCTAATTGGATGCTCGGTTTTTAACGAAATAACTGCTTCGACAGTATTCGGGTATTGCTCATTGTCGCCTACGTGAACGTCGTTGCAAAAATAAATTTCCTTGAGTTTCCTCTCTATACTAATATCTAATTCTGGATCAACATTTAATTGGTCGCTCGCGGAATTTGGACTTTCAAGATAATCAATTTTAAGAATTTGTTTGAAAAAAAATTCTTTGTCCGATTCCTCGGGCTCTCTTTCCTTTACCTTGATTTCCGCGGAACTCCCCAACTTAATCTCAATCGTTGGCGACCGAATAAAATCTCTACCTAATAATGCGAAGTGTGACATAGTTGTATCTGGTACGACAAAAAGTGTAATTGGAACGTGTGCATCGTTAATACAAATTTCGGTTGTAAATTCACCAAGGATATTAACTGGTGAATAATTTACGCCATAAAATTTATTATTAACCGGCCGCTCGAAACAAAAACTAGACGGTAACGCATCTCTTCTGATTAAACTAACGGGCGAACCTGAATCGATAATTGCCACGGTGGAAACGTAGGAGGTTGCTCCGCTGCTGTCCTGGGCTGTGCAAGAAAACGGCACGCTGAACGGGGTTTCCGGAGGACAGGGTTGGACCAAGTGCGTTGTCGTCCCTGGTTGCGTAGTCGAAGTCATCGTCGAGGCAGGGGCCTGTTGCTTTCGCTGTAACTGGGCTGGTAATGTCTGTTGCGGACAATCCTTTGCCCGGTGTGACTTTTCCCCGCATCTGAAACAAGAACCCCATTCCCGCCTTGGTTTGGTGCAGTCCTTCTTCCAATGCCCTGATTCGTTGCAGTTGAAACACCGCACGATCTTCTCCTGCGCGGAGTCCCTGGAGGTGCGATCGTGAACGCCGGTGTCCCTCGTCGTCACCAACCTCCCTGGAATCGGCCGTTTCGGATCCTCGAGCTCCCGAACTCTCCTCAATGATAATTTTCGAAACGTGTCGAGAAGTTCATCTGCCGTCTCCAAGCGCTGCATACGTGCCTGGTCTCTAAGTTGAGGGTCTGGAATTCCGTCGATCACCAGATCCACCAATTCTTCCGGATCCACCAAAATGTTGTTCGCCAACGTAATTTTGTCATGGAAGTAGTCAGGAAACGACTCATTCTTTTGCCACACACGGTTTTTAAACTCTCTTCTCACGGCTAATTTGTCTAACCGATGCATGGTCAAACATCTTCCGTATTTCTTCCAGCAAGAGTGATGCGGACAATTCTAACAGGCTTGGTTTAGAATGGAACCATTTCAAAGCTTTTCCTCGTATGCGCAACGTAATTATGGTTACTGTTGCACAATCGTCCAGGCTGTACATCGTTCTGAGTCGCTCTACATGTTGTCTCCAAATTTTGAACGTATTTTCCGCGCCCGAAAATTCACATAGTAAATCAGCGATTGTTCTGATGCTTGTCGTAGGCCTGACGGTAACGCTACTCCCCGTAGAACGCGTCGGTGTGGTTAATTCTCTCTCTCGTCTTAATAAGTCCAATTCGCGTAGATAAAAATCGCGTTCCTGGCGAAGAATCTCTATCTCTCTTTCCCTGAGGGACGTATTTGTATCTGTCTCGTAATTCTCTTGAATAGCGTTTTCGATGTTCGGGTCAGCCTCGATCAAGCGGGCAACTAATTCGGCTTTCGAGCCTGAGACCATCATATCCCTGGATCTGAGAAGTTCCTTGAGCTCAACGATGGTTAGATTGGTCAAATTCCTCCTATTTTCTGACATCGCGAGTCACCAATTTTCAAAGCGCACAGAATCGATATCAAACGAAAGTCCAAAAGTTCACGATCACAACCGCCACTAAATCACCTCTCACACCAAAGATACGATACCAAACTCTCCGAAATTCAATAGTCGCGAACAAAATTTACGAAATTTCACGCACTATCACAAAATCTCTTTCGTATCCCACTTCTGAGATTTGTAGGAAGAAGATCTTTATTGTATGACGGTTTTACAAATTCTGGTGTTACGCTGTTCACGCTCAAACATCAGGTTGTTATAAACAAATCGATCGTCGGCTTGTAATGACAACCGGTTACCAGTGAAACGAGCAGACGAGACAAACGGATGAATGTCAGATCGTCCCAGCTGACTGCCGACGATCGATCGTCACCAACATTAATGTATATATATGTAACAAACTCCTACACATTAAAGACAGTCCAACTGATGTCGTGTTTGGACTCATTTTGATCGGGATGAGCTCTACAACTCATTCGTACTAACAATATTGTTCTGATGAAAACCATAAAAGCATAAATTGCCAATAATTCTCGATTCCCCATCTGCTTACATTGTAGGCTGTTGGTCGGTCGCTGGTCTTTGAAGTTCCGAGCTCGTAGAGTCGGGAGGTATCGGTGTGAAACAACTACCAATACAATTGCAAAACTTCTTTATTATTCATTATTTTTTTATGGGACTTGCGGCAAGTAATTCGTGGCATTCTTCTGATTAAAATGACACTATACACGGTACAAATTGGAATGTATTTAATATTTTTATCCGTTATCGAAGGCTTCGAATAAATCTTCGGATAACTTTTGCCAGCTCGTCGAATAAACGGCGACGACGGCCGACGGGGACAGACGAGCGCCGAACGTCGAAGACCCAGCGACTACCAAACAGCATACAATGTAAACGGATGGAGAATAGCGGACGAATGAAAGTTTAAACTTTTAGATTGTTCAATATATCCTCATAAAATTGTGACGAGCGAATGGAGGGGATTTTCCTGATGAAAATGAGGTCAAATTCGGGTGTAATCGACCAAGTTTCACTGATACGTAATGTTACGATAAAAATTACAATCTCATTAAAGACAGTCCAACTGATGTCGTGTTTGGACTCATTTTGATCGGGATAAGCTCTACAACTCATTCGTCTTAACAATATTGTTCTGATTATAAACATAAAAGCATAAATTACCAATAATGCTGGATTCTCCATCTGCTTACATTGTAGGCTGTTGGTCGGTCTTTAAAAAAAAAATCTTTATTCGTCGAATAAGTTCATTACGTGTGGAATAGAGATAACATAATTATTGTTATTTGACGCATAATAAATAATTTTTTTATCTTTTATTCGCTGTTTGAAATGTCTATTTCAATAAAAATTTGCTCATCTTTGCTCCTACAATTATATTATTTTATATATATTAATTCATCCACGTGATTCTCTCTCAAACTCTATACTATTCGGAATAGTAGGTTAAATAAACGCTACTCTGGTTTTCAACATATTTCTGTTCCCACAGATCGATTCTTGGAACAATTATCTATAAAAACAGTGTAAGGAAATAATGCTTGTTCATGAAATATTTTTAAATTACAAATTAAGGTATCTCATATGAAATTTGAAGTAGAAATTGATTTTCCTAAAATTATGCTTTAATCATTTCTTACGTAAAATATTTTTGCGAATTTTTCGTCTTTGATATTAATTTTACTTTTAATATTTTAAATCTTAAAAAGCAACACTAAAAAAATATCTGTTTAATTTGAATACGTTTGTCGGAGAATGTAACATTTGATAATCGATATGGTTCCGTGATGATTCACCTTCTCACCGACGAGAATTTCCATCGTGGGCTTCTGCACCGACGAGATACCGTCGTTGGCCTTCTGTTTCTTACTCCAGCCAAAATCTATGCTAGAGGGCGGTAGAAAACACCGTGTTTTTCGAGCGACACATTCTCCCGTAAGGCTGGCAGTCTTTATATATATCTCGTCGGTGCTATAGTTTTATTGGATCCCTGCTTTGTCATTGGGCGATACAACCACATACATTGCAACGCGCGCGCCAGTCTTTGACTGCTCTGTCCTCGTTACAGCATTCGAACGCGCCTCCGGAAATTATTCGAAGTCAAATAAACCGCCGAAAAAGACAGAGGAAAATGGACATGTGGCAGTCTGGGCATCGCGCAGCGGCGAGCACGCCGACGAACCGCCAACATACATTGTATACGCGGCGGCGCGGCAACGGTCCACGGGAAGCTGCAGAGAAACCAGTGAAGATCGGTTCCGAAGGCGGTCTGTTGTAAGTACGTATTATGGCGACTAGGTTTGGAGTATACATTTTGATTAGTTTTCCCGAAAACAGGCCATTTGACCGCACAGTACGGCGGTCTCTTTATTTTCCGAGATATTTGCAAAAACTGTCTATTTTGATGTAAACTTCTGCCTATTTTGAATGACTGAATTTGTTCTTTAGGGCGGGGGAGGGTTCTTTGGTTAAAATGTACAAGGAGATTTTTATTATCCACCCTATGAAATTATCGAGTCGATGTTCTCCCATTTTGCAATCAAATTCACAGAAGTTATTTATTCATGATCACTATAAGTTGTTTCTATATATGTATTCATTGAGTGATACATGTTATTATTTAATTTCAGTGTTTTCAAATGGGTCAGGTTTGCCAACGGATGCAATGCTGGTTCGCTCTTTACCTCACGCACTGGTTCCTCGGTCACCCCAGGGTCTCATGTTTCCTTTTCAACGGTTAAGAAGTAATTTTGCAGGTATTTCCTCATTATTTCTTTATCAATGTTTTAATTTGAATAGATCTTGTTTTCTTGAACTTGGAATTTATGGGATATGGGTCATAGGGATTGGTATTTCCTTATGACTTCTGTGAAATATATTCTTTACGTTCCTTGAGTTTTAGCGCCTTATATATATACATTAATATATGAAGCGAGGTATGAAATTATCGAGTCAGAGTGGTCAATGTTTTTTTACTTTGCAATCATATTCACAGAAGTTATTTATTCATGATCACTATAAGTTGTTTCTATATATGTATTCATTGAGTTTATAAACATTGAATGAAGTGCACAAGTGGAAGTATTTCAGGTAGAGACAATTTCTAATCGCACGGCAAACGATCCCTTCATTTATTCTCAGGTTGTCCCTATAATTTATTTTCCTTACCGCGTGTAGTAGCTTGAAAACTTTACCTTCTGCCGTTGAATACATGTTATTATTTATTTTCAGTGTTTTCAAGTGTGTGAGGCTGGCCATTGGATGCAATGTGGGTTCTCTGTTCACCTCACTGACTGGTCCCTCGGTCACCCCAGGGTCTCGCGTTTTGTTTTCAACAGTTAAGAAGAAATTTCACAGGTATTTTCTCATTATTTCTTTATTAATGTTTTAATTTGAATAGATCTTGTTACCTTGAATTTGGAATTTATAGGATATGGGTCTTAGGGATTGCTATTCCCTTATAACTTCTGCGAAATATATTCTTTACGTTCCTTGAGTTTTAGCGCTATATATACATACACTAATGAGCAAAACTGAGTCTACACTATTTGAAGCAACATAACTTTTTAAAAATCAGATCAAATGTCTTGAATTTTATTGAGAAGTTAAAAGGTTTAGTTTATTAGACGAGGTGTAAAAAATTTTTGAAAAAAGTTTGAATTGGTCGGAATCGCAAAAGAAATAGTAAAAGTTGGTTTTTCTAGCTTTTTTATCTGATTGTGAGCCTGTATTGAAAATTTAAAAAATGTGTTTGATTCGTTTGAATAAATTACATCCATGCTGAAAATTTCACCGATATTGGTTTATTCGTTTACGAGTTATAAACGCTTAAAAGTGGAAAATTGCCGTTTTTCACGATTTTCGACTTAAAATCGCACTTTTAATCGTTTATAACTCGTAAACGAATTAACCAATATCTGTGAAATTTTCAGCATGGATATAATTTATTCCAGCGAATCAAATACATTCTTTAAATTTTCAATACAGGTTCAGATAAAAAAGCTGAAAAAACCAACTTTTACTATTTCTTTTGCGATTCCGACCAATTCAAATTTAAAAAAAAATTTGTTACACTTCGTCTAATATATATATATATATATTATTGATTCCCCTCGGGTTAAAATTTTAATTACATCTCCCGCTTTCGCTCGCTCTTACCCTAATCTTAACCTTAAACTTATCCTAACTTACACTAACTTAATTAAACGTATCCTAAAAACACGCCATAGCGAGAGAGAACGATCTTACACTAATGTCCGCCGCGTTCTTATTTTTCCCTCTCCCACACACACATGCTTCTCTGCTCTCGCCCCTCCTTAAACCTCACACATCCTTCCCCCGCCTCCTGGACCTCCTCTTCCGGCTGCTCTCTCTTTCACTCCATTCCAATGCATTCTCTCCATTTACTTCATCTCCCATACCTCTTCCATTCCTGCTCTCCCTCCATTCGTCCACTTTCCTCATCCATGCCTCTCCTCCTTCATCCCCTAATACTTCCCCCACCATCCCCTGCCAACCACTCCCCTCAACCCTCCCTTACACATTTCCAACACATGCTCCCACGTTTCCTCCTTCCACCCACAGACCAGAGTTGGGCATTATTTAGATAAAAAATTATTTAAATAACGATTCGAATAATGGAAGTCGAATGACCTCATTTTCATCAGGAAAATCCCCTCCATTCGCTCGTCACAATTTTATGAGGATATATTGAACAATCTAAAAGTTTAAACTTTCATTCGTCCGCTATTCTCCATCCGTTTACATTGTATGCTGTTTGGTAGTCGCTGGGTCTTCGACGTTCGGCGCTCGTCTGTCCTCGTCGGCCGTCGTCGCCGTTTATTCGTCGAGCTGGCAAAAGTTATCCGAAGATTTATTCGAAGCCTTCGATAACGGATAAAAATATTAAATACATTCCAATTTGTACCGTGTTTAGTGTCATTTTAATCAGAAGAATGCCACGAATTACTTGCCGCAAGTCCCATAAAAAAATAATGAATAATAAAGAAGTTTTGCAATTGTATTGGTAGTTGTTTCACACCGATACCTCCCGACTCTACGAGCTCGGAACTTCAAAGACCAGCGACCGACCAACAGCCTACAATGTAAGCAGATGGGGAATCGAGAATTATTGGCAATTTATGCTTTTATGGTTTTCATCAGAACAATATTGTTAATACGAATGAGTTGTAGAGCTCATCCCGATCAAAATGAGTCCAAACACGACATCAGTTGGACTGTCTTTAATGAGACTGTAATTTTTATCGTAAAATTAGGTATCAGTGAAACTTGTTCGATTACACTCGAATTTGACCTCATTTTCATCAGGAAAATCCCCTCCATTCGCTCGTCACAATTTGATGAGGATATGTTCAAAAATCTAAAAATTTAAACTTTCATTCGTGCGCGATTCTCCATCCGCTTACATTGTATGTCGTCTGTCGTCGCTGGGTCTTTGATGCTCGGCGCTCGGCAAAAGTTATTCGAAGCCTTCGAATAAAAGATACAGATAAAAGATGAAAAAATTATTCGAAGTTCGAATAAATCCGCTTCGAATAAAAAAAATTATCTTTATTCGTCGGATAAATTCTCGTCGGATAAAAGTATTTATCCGATACTCGTCGGATAAAGATACTTTTTTTATTCGAACCTTCGAATAACGAATAAAAATATTTTTATCTTTTATTCGTTATTCGAAATTTTTATTTAGATAAATATTTTGCCCAACTCTGCCACAGACCCTACATACTTTCTTCTCCTTCTCCAACCAATCCTTTCCACCTCTCATCTCGTTTCCCAACCTGTACCTGGCCACCCTTTGCCACCTGCTCTCTGCCCACCCTTTCTTCAGATACCCTGGTATCCCCTCTCCCTTCACCCTCCAGTACTGCATGTTGTACCTTGCTCTTCCTATCTTTTCCCATCTCTCCCCCTGTTGCTTCTTCGTTTGCCTTTTCACTATCTCCTCACTCACTGCCTCTATCCTCTCCTCCATAATCTCCTCCGTCTCCACCGCTGTCCAGCCCCACTCTTCCCAAAAACGCCGTCTCTCCTTCACACCACCTACTGCCACCCCACCCCTTCTGCCCTTCCTCTTACCTGCTCCCAGCACAACCTAGCTAGCTACCCCGCTTTTCCCTCCCGCAACTTCTTCTCGTACCGCTATGCCCTCAACCCCGCCCTCCCTCTCAACAACTCCCTCTGCAGCTCTTCCCTCACCATATTCCCGGGTGTGTACCTCTCTACCCCTAGGACCCACCTCAGAAACCTCTCCTGCAACCTTTCCATCCCTTCCCATTCCTTCCTACACCTCGTCTAATAAACTAATCCTTCTAACTTCTCAATAAAATTCAAGTCATTTGATCTAATTTTTAAGAAGTTATGTTGCTTCAAATAGTGTAGACTCAGTTTTGCTCGTTAGTGTACATTAATATATACAGTAATAACCAAATTACGAGAAGTGCCCGAAAACAGGCCATTTGTCTGCACTGTGCGGCGGTCTCTTTATTTTCCGAGATATTCACAAAAAACTCTATTTTGATGAAAAATTCTGCCTATTTTGAATGATCGAATTTGTTCTTTAGGGCAGGGGAGGGTTCTTTCTTAAAATCCACAAGGGCATTTTTATTATCCACCCTATGAAATTATCGAGTCGAAGTGGTCAATGTTTTTTCACTTTGCAATCAAATTCACAGAAGTAATTTTTTCATGATCATTATAAGTTGTTTCTATATATGTAATTATTGAGTTCATAAACGTTGAATGAAGTCTTCACAAGTGGAAGTATTACAGGTGGAGACAATTTCTAATTGCACCGCAAACGTTTTCTTCATTTATTCTCAGGTTGTCTCTACAATTTATTTTCCTTACGGCGTGTAGTAGCTTGAAAACTTTACCTTCTGCTGTTGAATACATGTTATTATTTATTTTCAGTGTTTTCAAGTGGGTGAGGCTCGCCAACGTATGCAGTGCGGATTCACTCCTTATCTCGCGGACTGTTTCCGCGGTCACCATCTCGGTTTCCATCTGATGTGGAATGGATCTTCAATGTAAGTAACATTACATTTTTCCTGTTGGTTGTCAGGGTGTAAACCGATCTTCATCTGCGTGTCTTGCAAGAAGATAAGTTGGAGTCTTCTCCTTATCTGTTGATCGTTTTCCGCGCTAATTTACTGCATAGTTAAAGTCTTTAAATATATTTAACGGGTGGTCCATAGTAGTGGTTTCCGGAGTTATAACATTGTTAAAATGTATTCGAAGTCGTTAAGAAGTCATTTCGCAGGTATTTTCTCATTATTTCTTTATCAATGTTTTAATTTGAATAGATCTTGTTTTCTTGAATTTGGAATTTATAGGTTACGGGTCTTAGGGATTGCTATTTCCTTATAACTTCTGCGAAATATATTCTTTACGTTCCTTGAGTTTTAGTACCTTATATATACAGGGTGAGTCACCAAACGTTAGCACCTCAAATATCTTTGTTGTTTCTAAAGATACGTAAAATATGGTAAGGACAAAGTTGAATGGTACAATGGGGCTGACACGATGCAAAAAAAAATTTTGTTTTTATGTCATTTTTTTGGAGATATCAAGGTCACCTTGACTTTTTTAAATGGAACCACCCTTTTTTAAACACCTACAATGATAGTCTCTTTCATTAGGAATTCAGTGACCATAATTAGTCCAAGGTCATTCATGGTCAAGGACAGAAAAAACGTATAAAACTAAAATATGGAAGCAGAATACCTGTATTTTATAAATGTTCGAAATGATGGCCGTCTGCGTCGATACATTGTTGTAAACGAGCTCTGAAGGAATGTTGAACTCTGATAAGTGTATCCGAATTGAAATTCGTACATGCTGTGATGATACGCTGACGCATATCTTCAACTGTTGTTGGAGCATCCGTGTACATGGTCTCTTTTAGCAGACCCCATAAAAAGAAATCCCGTGAATTTAAATCAGGCGAACGTGCGGCCATGAAACTGTTCCGCCTCGTCCAATCCATCGGTTTGGATATCGAGAATCCAACGTTTCTCTTGCTACTCGTGCATAATGAGCAGGACAACCGTCATGTTGGTACTACATATCGTAGCGATTTTGTAAAGGGACATCTTCTAACAAAATTGGCAGATCTTCTTGCAAAAATTGAGCGTATTTCTGTCCCGTCATCATTCCGTTAACGAAATATGGTCCAATTACTTTGTCGTTCAAAATACCACACCACACGTTTACGCTCCATTGTCTTTGATGATCAAGTTCTCGCAGTCAGTGCGGATTATCCACAGACCAATAATGGGCGTTCCGTAGATTAATTGAGCCATGATTAGTAAATGTTGCTTCGTCCGTAAACAAGACATTAGAAAAAAATGAATGATTTTGAAGCAATCCCCATTGACAAAAGTTAATTCTATTTTGAAAATCATTCCCGTGCAATTCTTGATGGAGCGATATGTGGAACGGATGAAATTTATGTCGGGCCAGAATTCGTATTACGCTACTTTGACTTATGCCTGCTTCCCGGGCAATTTTTCTCGTACTCACGTAAGGATTGACAGCTATAGCTGCTAAAATATTAATTTCGTTGTCTTCATTAGTCGTGGGTTTCTTCCGTTTGTACTGTCTTGCATGTACACTTCCAGTACTTCGAAACAACCTGTACGTATTAGTGAAAGTATGTCTAGAAGGAGTGTTTCGCTCGGGGTACCTTTCTTCATAAAGTAGTCGGGCCTGCACTGCATTTTTTCTACATTCACAGTAAATCGTGATCATATCACACTTTTCAGTCATCGAATATAACATAGCGGAATCGCGTTTGGAAACATACTGATAGTAAATAAGAATGCTGAATAACATTGAAGAACCTTAGTATGTTTACTTTAACTATGACCATAGTATGTTTACTATTTCCTACAAGTCTCAACCGTGATAAACGTATTCTGCTCCCATATTTTAGTTTTATACGTTTTTTCTGTCCTTGACCATGGATGACCTTGGACTAATTATAGTCACTGAATTCCTAATGAAAGAGACTATCATTGTAGGTGTTTAAAAAAAGGGTGGTTCCATTTAAAAAAGTCAAGGTGACCTTGATATCTCCAAAAAAATGACATAAAAACAAAATTTTTTTTTGCATCGTGTCAGCCCCATTGTACCATTCAACTTTGTCCTTACCATATTTTACGTATCTTTAGAAACAACAAAGATATTTGAGGTGCTAACGTTTGGTGACTCACCCTGTATATATTAATATATACATTAATAACCAAATTACGAGAAGTGCCGGAAAACAGGCCATTTGTCCGCACTGTGCGGCGGTCTCCTTATTTTCCGTGATATTCGAAAAAACTGTCTGTTTTGATGAAAAATTCTGCCTATTTTGAATGACCGAATTTGTTCTTTAGGGAGGGGGAGGGTTGTTTCGTTAATACCTGCAAGGGCAATTTTATTATCCATCCTATGAAATTATCGAGTCGAAGGTGTCAATGTTCTTGAACTTTGCAATCAAATTCACAGAAGTAATTTATTCATGATCACTATAAGCTGTTTCTATACTATATGTATCGATTGCCAAATGATTCCTTCAAATATCTCGATGCTTTAAATTTGACTGTGAGTTCCGACCTGACATGAGTATAGAAATGCCGCGAGTGGAAATACTGGAACATTTCGGCAAGAAAAAAACGTAGATAAAATGAAAATATACGAAATAGACATAATAAACGATTTATTTTGTACATATTAAGAAGCAATATTTTATTCACTATATTGTCTTTTAATCTATTCCTTTTTTTTACTAATTATTTCGCCAGTCTTTGAGAATACTCTTTCGGAAGGAACAGATGTTGCCATAACACAAATATACTCCTTTGCAAGCTTTGATAGTGTTACGTCCCAAGTGGGATGATTACGATTTTAAGAGGATAGGACGCAGTTTCAAACCTACCTGCATACACCGGCTATGGTTCGGGAAATTGAGGATCGTTTAAATATCTTTGTACCCTTATTTTGAAAACAACAAAATTATTGATTTATTCAAAGTGTGGTTCTGAATCAGAGATTACTTTGATTTTACAAATATGGTTTATATAGCGCATATACTGGAGTGCTTACAAATAGTTTGATAATAATAATAATAATATTAATATTACCGTGATCACGGGTTCGGATTCGGTTACAATATACTCCTACTGCTGACACTGGTCTTTGAAACGGTTTGTCGCGAAACAACTGAATGAACTATTTTAACTTGGAAAGAGACCACTGGACTATTGACTATGACTGAATAACTGATTGTTCACGATTGCCTGACTGACTGACTGACTGTTTATAACTGAATTTGAGGAATTGGTCCCCCTTTTTATAATATGGACAGTCCTTTGTTTTTCAAAGATGCTGGCACAGGATTCTCTACCTTATATCTTTTTATCTTCTTGATGTCTCCTGACTAGTCAGCTGTATGCCGACAGGATCTTTTTACCATGAAGTCGGCGTCTTTTTTTATAATTTGGCATAATTAGACACCTTTCCTGTGTGTTCTCGGGGTGAGAACTGATCTTCATCTGCGTGTCTTGCTAACTTACTGCGTAGAATTTTTAACATATATCTTAATCCTATTTTTACTTCTCCTCGCGCGACATCATCGGGTTTTTCTATAATAATTAATACTAATTCTTTATCTAAGCGTTTATTCATTTACGGTCGAACCACCGGACGTGACAACGCATAAATGCACTGTCCTGAAGGAAGTTTGTTTTTGCTAACAATTACATGAGCTAAAACAACTCTAACAAGTCCTTTGCAGAAAAATATAAACGGCTGTTTCGGCCTAATTATAAACTGCTCCTTAGCCCCAGCAACAGTTGTCGAGATCATCCAATATGTATCAGTCGCTCCATAACACCTAACGCTGGGGTTATTTGCTTCTATGTCAGGATGTATCTCATACATACTAGCGCCGACAACATGGGTAGGCCACACATTCACTTCTGTACATTTCAATCCCCAGAGATTATCGGATCCCACTTTTTGGTACTTAGTACCCCATGCATCTTGATTAGGCTCAGTCTGTGTAGGTATCCGCACCAGTTTAGCGTTGTGACGGTGATCTCGCTTCGAATGTGCTTGTGACACGCACCAATCTCTGCTTGATACGCGTAGGAAAGCTTCTTGTTAAGTAACAGAATTACGATCCCGCACACAATTATCTCTTTAATTAAAGGGCCTAGCCGATTAAGATGGTCAAAACTGCCCTTAGAGGTTTTTCAATGATTAATGAACCATTCGAAAGCTGACCAAGAAAAACCCCTCTGAGCAAAATTTCAACCCCTTATCTTGCCCGTGAGGGTAGTTACAGGGTAAATTAGATTTCGCGCTTTTCCTCGCATTTCCCACACTCTGATGCTTCCTAAAATTCTGAAAAAAATGTGACATATTTTGGATCCTAAGACAGATTTTTGAGAATTTTTTCAGATTTTTTTCTTGCAAACTGTGGTCGTAAAAAATGAAAAACCTAAAAAAAATCGGAAAAATGTACATTTCTCAAAAATATGAAAACATGCTATTTTGCTGTTTAGTGCCCCGATAAAGTACCATAACAGGCAGTGTCCTCAATTTTTTTAGATTTTTTCTTGTGGGGACTTTTTGTCCAGACAAGAAAAACCGAATTTTTTCGCCGTTTCTGCTGTTAGGAGGAAAGTTACACTTGTTGGTTTTATCGCAGGTATATATTAAGTCATTTTAAACATTATTACATTGAAACAAGTAAGTGTTTGTCCTAAGAAATGTTTTAAGAGAAAAAATGGATTGTATTTTGTGCGGTATATACCAGAATGTTCGTAACGTTTACAACATCGCCGGTTGGCACAGCGGTTAGGGCGTCGGACTACGGAGCGGTTACGCGGGTGTTCGAATCCCGTCGGTGGGAAAGTTTTTTTTCCATACGTCATCTTTATTTTTTCAATTTCTTATATGGTTTATTCATGTGATTTTAACAATATTTTGTTAATGTTTTAAAAATATTGAGGTAACATTTTTAATTAACTTTTATTTATATCACTCCGATTTTACTTCGAATTTAATGATATTATTTTCTTGGATTAGGCAATTAATTAATATTTATGTTATTGTGATCGTCCACGATTTCTGCCAGATATGAAATTGCTTGTTACCTCAATATTTTTAAAACATTAAAAAAATATTGTTAAAATCACATAAATAAACCATATAAGAAATTGAAAAAATAAAGATGACGTATGGAAAAAAAACTTTCCCACCGGCGGGATTCGAACACCAGCGTATCCGCTCCGTAGCCCGACGCCCTAACCGCTGTGCCAACCGGCGATGTTGTAAACGTTCCGAACATTCTGGTATATATCGCACAAAATACAATCCATTTTTTCTCTTAAAACATTTCTTAGGTCAAACACTTACTTGTTTCAATGTAATAATGTTTAAAATGACTTATGTTCCGTATGGAGACGTGTCCCCACGTTCATTTCGATTAGAAGTTCTAATCTCTTTTCTGAGAACGAAAAGCGTCCCAACAGGCCCCTTGTCTAATGATTGTACTCCGGCTGGACGCAGCTGGCACGAAGCATGATTCAGTAACAGCACCGTACGATTTCCCAATATGGAAATCTTCAAAACATCCCCTTCTGGAATGTTTTGTCAAGATAGTCTTTGATAGGAAACATCCTGGCTAACCCTTAGTTTTACCCCTATAAACAAAAGATGCGACCGTAAAATAAAGCAGATACATTCCCCTCTCATTTTTAGGGTATATAAACCCATGCATTTTCATCCTCTTCGGTTAGTCGAGAAGCGGTTCAGTCAAGATTCAGACGCGGTTCAGTACTCGTGCAGTCACGTCGCGTCAAGTCTAGTGAGATTGGGTTAAAGTCCCTTTCGAATCAATTCGTAACCTTATAGATTCCGTTAGTTCGGTATATATTCTATTTGGCATTCAACAATCGCTATCTAACCCCGCATTGCCAGTGCGTCAACACCGTACATCATAGGTAACAATTTCTCTAATTGTACACTTATCTACATCCACTCGCGACACAAACAATTACACTTGTAACTATTCCAAATCAGAATATATTTGTCTTGTTTGTTAACTCGCGTAATCTACAACCTTTAATTATTGCCTGATATCCTAATCTAATAATTGAACGTTCCCACATGATACAATCTTACCGCTCGGATTGTATCAATTAAATTATATATAAGTTACGAGGCTTACTAATCTTAGATTCAATTCAACGAAGATTTCTCCAACCTAGTGGCTCCCCGGTTTCGCATTGGGTGCGTCCACGAAAATTATACCATCCTAGCGGAACCCTGATTTCGCATTGGGTTCTCCCGTATCCTAGCAGCTCCCTGGTCTCGCATCAGGTGCGTCCGCGTACCTAACTAACAAATGGAAACCATATTCCTGGGGTAACAACCCCTCGCCAGCCTCTCGCGTTGCTCGCAGCCCTGGCTCGTAACATATCCGACGAAAAAAGATAATTCTTTTTATTCGAAGCGGATTTATTCGAACTTCGAATAATTTTTTCATCTTTTATCTGTATCTTTTATTCGAAGGCTTCGAATAAAGCTTCGAATAACTTTTGCCGAGCGCCGAGCTTCAAAGACCCAGCGACGACAGACGACATACAATGTAAGCGGATGGAGAATCGCGCAGGAATGAAAGTTTAAACTTTTAGATTTATCCATATATCTTCATAAAATTGTGACGAGCGAAAGGAGGGGATTTTCCTGATGAAAATCAGGTCAAATTCGAGTGTAATCGAACAAGTTTCACTGATACGTAATGTTACGATAAAAATTACAATTTCATTAAAGATAGTCCAAATGATGTCGTCTTTGGACTCATTTTGATCGGGATCAAACAAACCATTCAAACCATTCATTCATTCAAACCTGTTATATCATGTTCTATAGTGAGTTCTTAGAATAATTAGTTTCACAGTGAATTTCAGAATTTTGTATTCAAAACATTACCCTCGATTCCACAATTATCTGAAATGAATAATATTTTGGATTTTTAAGGTTTGAAGTGTTTTGTTACTGTATAGGAAAAAAGTTTTTCAAAATCTTGAACCGAAAATTGATTTTTGGCCAGTAAAATCGCGTTCTCAGACCACTGTGCGCCGCTTTCGCTTTAACCAAAGCCTCCTTGGTTTCAACAACGGCCTTGGACGACGCCGCCGCCGTCGTCGCCGTCGTCGTCGCCGTCGCTGCCACCTCCGATTGGTTCATTTTTTTTAAATCTGTAAAAAAACAATACATGGTTATTAGTGAACAGAATAATTTTGCCTAATGTGATATTCTTGTAATGCATTATACTTACGTTCGCTGAGTGTTCCTCGAGGACTGTCGAGCAGCGTTGTAGGAGTCGTACTGTGGAAATCGTACCCGAATGCCGACGCTTTTATAGCAAAATGCAAAGGTAGGGGCGGGGAGGGTTCATGAACGGGCACGGGCAGGTATTGCTGGTGACCTGGTGGTGTAGAGTGTTGGACAAAATGATAGGACGTTTCATATATTTGTTCATTTCATGTAACATAATAGAATGTTGTGTATAGGAACTCTTTCACGTCGGAACGATCTTGCACGCTCCGTGGTTTCGCTTCGTAGTGGAAGAAAGAACGCTCTTGAAATTGCGTGGTGTTTATTAACTGATTAATAGCTGCGATGAAGTTATACAGAGATTTACAGAATGCTAATTCGCAATACGACAGTCTAGAAGGTTCTGGAGTAACTAACTTCGGCACGGCCCTCCCGACACCGTGACCAGGTTTTCGTTCAACTGTTTATGACGTAACGTCGATGACGCCCGGGTGTCGCGTTCTCATTTCCATTGAGCCTGTGCACAGGACTTGTGTTTCCCCGTAATCGGCCATGATTTGTCGTGGGAGGGTCCCGCGAAGCGAGGCGCCCTTCTCAGGTCGCCCGGAATCTGGTTGGTGCGTCGTGCACGTCCCTGAAAACTCGGCTGTGCTCGGCGCGCGAAATGTATTAGCTCCTCGGGGAGCGCTTCCTAACCTCACGAGCAGTCGTTTAACGCGAAATTCGGCGGTCCGGTCCCTGCGCTATCTCGTAACGGGCAGGATCAAAATTTGCAACGTCACAATAATAATATTATTGAAACAATATTCCATGTGCCCGTTGCTTTCACCCTTCCGAGTAGCGCCTGGGCACGCGAGAGGATTCGAGCAACGAACAAGGAATCTTAATATCCTGAAAATCCTAACTAAAAGAATTTGTTAGATTGTGTACGAGCTGATTTTCATGCATTTTTGCAAAAAGACTCTACTTGAAATTGAAAGTATAATCTCAATGTATGAATTAAATATTTAATTATTGAAAAACTGACTGAGACAAATTTAAATTTATTTGATTTAAGGAAACTTTAAGGAAATATTAAAAAACCCTCGGATGATCCTTTCGACAAAGCAAAGTTTCGAAAAAATGGAAACAGTACTCTACTAAGTGTAAAGTACTCGTGAAAATAATAAGGTTTAAATTTATGTGCGTATTTGCTTTGTCTCGAGGATATATCCGTCGCGAATCGTCTTTTCGTACGTAAGATGTACTGCTTCCGAGCAATTCAAACTAATATTAAAACACGTTCTTAAAAATAAATAATTATCTTGATGATAAAAATCGAAAATTGGTGATTACATTATTGAAATTATTTAATTTATAAAAAAAAAAAACAAAAAAACAACGCGACGTACAAAAAGACCCTACCTAGCTAGGAAACAAATTACTACCCGCGGAAACGCCTGGCGTTTCCTCGGTCGCTGTACTCGTCAAAATCATCTATTACTAATCAAATATTGCAATAAAAAAGACATTTGTTTGTGCACTCACTACTTGTTGGAGGGATGAGAAAGCTGCGTTAGAGTTCTGGAATCAAAAAAAGATACAAAAAGATATTTAAAAAGTGATTCGTAAAATTCCATCGGGGTATAATAAGGGTTTATTTAAATGATTTCTGGATTATAATTGAAAAGATGTCCTTTGTTACTTACATTCTTACCCCCTTGAAGTAAGCACTACACGTTGGCTCTGAATCTGAGCTATCGATGCGTAGTATTACGTTAGTTTTACTACTCTTGTTTCCAATGATTCCAAGTGTTTCCAAATGTTTCCAATCCCATAGAATCCACCCCGGATTCAAACGCGCTACAACGCCATCCACCTGCCTTTCTGAAGTTACGGATGATCTATCGGTCAATTTCGTATGACCGGTTTCCATCTGGTGCGATGGCGATGAATCGGGCTGAACGTAGTCCTGGATCATCGCGATATCGCGTGCAGGAGAAATCTCCACTATACAAACAAAATTAGCATTGATGGTGGTCATCCAACCATCAAGAGGCGTGTGCTCCACACTCAATGCGCATGGTCCAGGAGCGACTCTTGATCGCTTCCTCTTTATTCCATGGTTCTGCATTATCTGTACGATGGAAGAACCGACGTTATTGCACGTCAAGACGGCGGCATTAACATTCGCCAAGTCTTCAGTGCTCTCAGTAGGTTGTGTCACCTCCAGTTAGCCAACAAGGCCTGGTACAACCTTCTTTTTCGTCATGTCCGACGTCATCTTATATTTTTCTTCCATGTTACTCATAACATGGCTAACTCGGGTCATCCATTCCCGGGAGAATTGGAGGCGTCCCTCCAAAGTGTCGGCGGTTGCGGGCGGAAAATATACCCCCGTAAGAACATTCCTTCCTTCCGGACTAAGATCTTCAATTGGTCCGTATCCTAGGAAGTTCGATGTTGGAACCATTTCCAAGCCCATCAGGTCTTCGGGCAATGGACGCCAGTTCCTATTCCTATCAAGAATGGCTTCCACTCTTCTTCGCGTAACCATCGGGGCGACATAGCACTCATATGCATTATGGTTTTGTGCAGTCACTGGTACAAACGCGCCAGCATGGTTCCCCCTCCGCGGAATAGCAACGTCCGGAATGTTAACTCGGACGTGCTCACCAGCAATCGTGGTGACATGTGATATAAGGGAGAAGTATTCTCCAATCTGACTAGGTACCATGTAGTCAAGATATCGGTTTTCGTGTTCAAGATATTCGTTTTGGGAGACGTCAATAATAGTTGCATTAAGCAACGTGTTGCAATAATGCAAGAATGCACAAAACGGCATCTTGTGTGACAACCGTTCGTCAACGGTGAGTAAGTCTCGAAATGTCCGCTCAACAAGGAGCGGAAATGTCGAATAGTCAAGATTGTGACCCTACTGCTGGGCGATGGGCGTCAGTGGCACCATTGACCCCACGGAGTACAAGTCCTCGACTACTTCAGGCGTTTGTTTCTGTGCCCGGAACATCTTCAAGTCCACCACGGTGTCACGAGACAATTGTCGTAATCCGGGAAACGACAATGATTACTTCGCGATTTCGCGTATTAGTACTTCGAAATTACGTATTCTGAACCGTAGTACGAGATACGGAGTCGGCGGGGTAGAATAACAGTGCGTGGCGTAAGGTATTCACAACTGGACTGGTTTATTGAACTGGCGTGGGCTTTATATACAGTTTTGGGGGTCCGAAAGGACACGTTATCTTCGATGATGAGTCTTGAAATCCAAAGGGCATCTTAGTAATTGTTGTATGCATTAGGAGGAGATGACGGTGAGCCAAGGAGCAGTTTACTCTATGCGTCGGATAGGTGATAAGATTGGCTTCACAATGGACTCGGCATCTCTAGAAGAGGGTTGTTTATTTGCTGGTGTTCTATCTCCCTCCTTCCAACGGTCGGAACGAGATTTGTTATGTTGCTGGCGGCTAGGAGTTACTCTTTTGCCTGCACCGACCGCAGCCTCATAACGATCTCTTACATCGACCTCATCTGCCCAGCTAAAACCGGCAGATTAATTTTTGCGATCATTAAAGTCTCGGATACGCGCATAATCTACCATCCACCTGCCTGGGGTTCGGACACGGAAATAGCGGGGACAGCCCTCACGGCAGGGCAGGTCGCGCAGGTTGAAAGAATCGCAATACGAAATGGGCTCTAAAAGATTTATTCCCTGTCACATGTTACAAGGTACGCGGCCACGTGGCCGCACCCGCGCTCTTTGTACAAGATTGGCGAATCGATGGAGGGATCGCAGCGCGTGGGAGTCGTTCGATAAAATCTCCCACTCGCGTGCGGTAGATTGGCACGGGTTAATGTTCTCGCCGAGACGAGAACTTCGCGGCGCGCGGATGGTCGGCGCAATTACAATGCGACTGTCGTGGTGTGGTTTCGGTTCCAACGGACGGCGAAATGCTCGGCGGAAGGTACGTGTTAAGATTTTCAAAGTGCCCGCACGTAAGACACCTGAACCGCGTGCGGTATTTTTTTGTTTTGTAACGCGTTGACCGCTGCCGCCTGATCGCCGAGCTCTCTCTGCTCTCGACCGCCGAACCATGAGCACGTGCGCGACCGGCAGTCTATTCACGTACAATTTACGTACAATTACATATTTCATTACTTGCATATCTGCACGTCCTGTCATAATCATGTATTTCTAACCTTTTCGTTTCATCGTGCAACACTGACATTTGAAATTTCAAGATGGCGACGTGTAAAACAGTCACAGAGATTGTGTATAATTCATTTTATTAATTTTAAAAGTGCTAATGCATTTATATGTTTGCAAATTATTTGTTATTTTAGTAATACTATCTATCCGGATATAAATTTTTCTCATGCAAGTCAAAATACTAGTGCCAGCGCCGACGCCAAGTTCCCTAGGTTGTAAAGTTTGAATTAGGTAAGTGCAACAATCATTGGCCTCTGGGAATTGGTCCTTCCCGATATCACAGCCCTTATAGGCAAGAGGAACTTGGTCCATCCTTCATATCACAACTTTGATAGGCGAGAGGAACTTGGTCCATCCTTCATATCACTGGGGTTAGGTTTAGTTGGATAGCATTTCTCTCTATTACTTCAAACTATTTATTAAATTCTACTATTTTGAAACTTTTTTTCTTATTATTATTGCTGTGCCTTCGCCCTTCACAGTCCGTCTGTCATTTCTGATTATGTGGTAGTCCTTAAGGTAGAATGTGAGCTTTCGTTTAAGGTGAGTTTCATTTAGAAGCAGGATATCGGAATTATTATCCTCTATTAGTTTTTTTTTAGAAGTGCTACTTTTTTAAAATTGCTTATGAGCTAGTTTGTGTTTCAGGAGGTAACCATTATATTTCGTGCATATGGGTTAAGGGTCGTTTCTGAGTGCTGATATAATATGGTTCAGTTGTGCGCTAAAAAGCTCAAACTTATTTGTGAGATCAGTAATTGTGTTTTGAAGGCTCTTTGTCCGGGACTTTAAAAAGGAGATTTTCGTGTTGTCTTCGGATTGACTCGAGATTTGGGGATTTGGTGGTGTTAGGTGTGGATGTCTATCCTTTCATCGATCTGAGGGTTATAGTGGCGTACAAGATCCCTGGTTTAGTCAATGGTTGCTTGAATTGCCTGACTGGGGCAATGGAATGAATCCAAAGATGTTTGAATTGTTTAAAAGTAGGATCGTGTGTAGAGACGCAAAATGAAAGACTAGAACAATGTTTTCAGGTGACGCAATTTCTTGATCAAACACGACACGAGTATAAGTGTAATTCGCACGGTGCACAGTGCGGACAAGTCGGCACATCTCACTACATTTTTATTTGACGATGCACAAAAATTTCCTTTGGCAGAACTCCTTATTAGCAGGAAATGCATATTATTATTCATTTAAAAATCAATTAACAATTCTTTTATGCATAAAAATTGTTTTCTTTTTTTTCAACTTATTAATTTTATTGTTAAATTTAATTTTTTGTGACTAATTACCATTGCATATGCATTAGTAACTAAATTTAGATTTTTGTGAAAAAATTTGGCCATGGAGGCACTCTCTAAAGTGCCAAAAATCGAAAAATGTTATATTAACTGTAAATGAGTGTGCAATAATAATTCTGTGTAATGGAAAGTTCTTACCAAGGAATATGCATTCTTTATACATTTAATAAAGTGGATTTATTTTTTGTACAAATTTTCAACGGTGGTTTTATTTGTTAATTGCATATAAAACTTCAAATTAACATAAAACAAAAACGGCAAAGTATATCCTGACATGCATGCATATTCGGATACAATACTTATTATAGTTTAAGAATTTCATAGTTTTGTCTGCCACTTTTTGCGACTCTCAATTTTATAAACTTTTTAAGAAGTGTCCATACCTTTGCTTTAGGATCTATCGTGGAAAATTTGTTATTTTATTTTTAAATGTATTAGTTATATTGTTAAATTTCATTTTTTGTGAACAATTAACAATAAGTATACATTTGTAAACAAATTTGGATTTTTGTAAAAAATTTTGCCATTTGTTCGCCACAGTTACAGTGGGGAATTTACTGGAAAATTTCAATATTCGTGTATATCACGATATGAAATACATTTCTTTTGCAAAACATGCGTATTAGGATGGAAATTGTTAATAATAATCATATAATGACCATATTTATGCATAATACAATTTTGCAATAATTATGTATCAATCATTTTTATGCATTTTTAATTTGTTTTTAATATATGTTTTATAACTATTGAAAAAGTAATAAGAATGTAGGGATAGATCGAAATGTGCAAGATCACGAGAGTCAATGATTTTGAGTCGCAATGAAAGTACTGAGAATGACTCGGATAGCGAAGCAGCAGCAGCATGCTCTGATAGCATTTTGTTGAGTTTATTCATTTTATTCACTAGTATTATAATTTGTTTAAGTTTATTATTGTTAATTTTACATATGGTTCATTTATTAATAATTTTGTTCTAAACTTGTTAGTTTTTAAAAATAAATTTGTTAATTTTTAATAAATTTTTTTTTCTAAAAAAATTTTTTTTTGTTAAAATTATGAACTATATTGGCAAATATAATTGTCTGTAAAAAATTTCCTCTATATATGCATTAATAACCGAACTACGAGAAGTGCCGAAAACAGGCGATTTGTCCGCACTGTGTGGTGCCTCAACGTGTTAACATCATCCACGAGGACCATCGAATTTCGCGGTGATCCGATTAACGCTTGGGCAACTTTGTTATTGCGACAGACGTCGTAACTGTACTAGCTACACGGATTAGCGAATACTTTTAATATTTACCTCTTTGTGCAGGCAGAGCATCACAAGCAGGTTGAATCCATTTACGAGCAGACCCAGGAGAGCATAGCAGCAGAGGCACGTCAACGAACGAACACGGCCATCTTCGAGTCTCTTGCTAAAACACGTGATTCGTAACTTCATCTTAGTCTTAAACTTCCAACAACTTTTCCGAGTTCAGACGTATCCGGGTCATTGGTCCGAGGTTGATTCTTAGAGGTCGCGTCGTCAGGTGGTTGGGTCGTGTGTCTTCGCTTGTCAGCTCGTTGAATTAGGAGGTGCGTCAGCGAATTCCATGCGGCTCCACACAAGGTGAAACTGCACCCGTATAGCGAGTGCAGCTGATAGCCGTGTATTATTGCGTCAGCAATTGCCTTTATAAATTTGAGGATTATAAAGACTGCTAGTATTCCTACACTGAGGGATCCAAGTGCGATGAAGCCGTGCCAGAATTTTTCGGCTGCGTTTTCCGCTATCTTGTTGAGTGTTTCCTCATTCATCATGTTCATTATGGAAAGTGATCCATCTGGTATAGCTTTACCAGTTATGCCCCGAGCTACAGAGTTTAGTACGGCTGATTTTTCGGCTGGGAACATGATATGGTCTCTCAAGTTATTGAGATCACCTTGAGTATAGATTCCACTGGTAGCCAGATTCGATGGGTTAACGTAGTGCCATGCTGGTTCCTTGAGTGGTGTAGTATTCGAGGTGGCACGGCTTCTATGGGTCCTGTAAGCGTTTAATCTCATCCAGACTAGCTTTTGGAATGCTAGTTACAATAGGCATTAGATACTATGGACGTAGTGTGTGAGAAATTAATCACCTGAAGGTAAACTTCCCACAATATCTATTATAGTGGTCTCAGCGAATGACAGTGCCAGGGGGTGTTTCCCCATTTCAGGATAAATGAATGATTTATTGCCGAGAAGAGATGTTGGTGTTATCACCATTTCATCAGGCAATTCTACATCATTTATTCTTTCACCAATTCCCCCTTGATTTGTGACTAGAGGTTTAGTCCCATCCTGGTTTTGTTCATCAATTGATGACCCTGTCACCTTGAATTTTACTGTATTAATGGCATCCTCCTCAGATATGTAAGGCTGCTCAGTTAGTATCATACATGCTTCTTTCAAAATATCCCCGCCAGTCATATGTTCCCTGAACCATAGATAAGGATTGGCTTCCAGATATTGGGGATTTCCTGTAGCTAACAAACATAATTTTGCATATGTTACATGGTTTTTAAGCGATGAAAAATCCTTCCCTCTTTTTAACCATTCATTGGCCCTTTCTTGTAGTATTTGTTCAGTGGGGATATAGTCTGTGAATCCAGGAACGCTATATAATTGTATAAGAAGTTTAATGGTCTTTTCTCCAATAAAGGTTACTTGTTCGTTCTGCATTGAGGTATATACATCAAAAAATTTCTTAAATTCACCCATTATGATGATTGCCTTTTATAAGGTGGCCAGTCCTTTGTTTCCCAAAAGTGCTGGCTCAGGAGTTTGCATCTTTTAATATGCCCGATGTTTCTTGACTAGTCAGCTGTATGTCGCCAGGATTCTTTTACTTATGAAATCGACGTCTTTTCTTATAATTCGGCATAATTGGATACCCCTCCTGTTTGTTCCCAAGGTGTAAACTGATCTTCATCTGCGTATCTTGCAGGAAGATAAGTCGGTCTTTTTCCGCGCTACCTAACTGCGTAGAATTCTTAGCGTATATCCTATTTTATTTTTCTTCGCGTGACATCATCGGATTTCTATAATAATTCGTAATAATTCTTTATCTCAGGGTTTATTCATTGACGGTCGAACCACCGGACGTGACACAATCAATGGAAAGCATCCTGAGGTGTGACCAATGGAAAAGAGCGGTTGCGGCCTCAAGATTTGCTTTCTCCTTCTCGAGGCGCTCGAAGCGCCACGATGGCACGCACATCAAGGACTCTGCACATCAAGGTAGCCTTGAGGGAGCCATGAAACCTCTCCACCATTCCATTGGTCTGAGGATGGTAAGGAGTGGTATGGATTCATTCCGAGCCTAGCAGACTCTAACCAATGCAGCGAAGAGGGCTGACTTGAACTGGGTTCCCTGGTCTGTGGAGATGGTGAGCGGGGATCCAAAGGAAGCCCTGGCAACGGTTTCGGCCTGTATTACCTTGATGGTTATCGCCACTGACCAACTGGAGTACCAGCTGGAGTGCGGCCAGCAGCTTTTTGGAGGACTTAGAGGTTCCAATAAGGAGTTCATTTAGCGGTGCCTGTATACGGGCAGCATCCGCGATACAATGCCTGTAATAATTTAACATTCCCAGAAAACGCCGGAGTTGAGTGTTGGTTTCTGGTTTGGGAAAATCCTCTATGGCTTTCACTTTGGCAGGAGGGGGGCGATAGCCCTCCTTCGAGTTGATTCGGTGAATTTATTTTATTGAACTTTTTATGGTCTTGAGAAACTCTTTTTACTCCTATACTATTTCTTTTAGAATTGTTTATACTTTGTGCTTGAAGAACTTTCGTGCTTGTGAGAATACTTTCTGCTTTTAATTACCTTCATTCTCATGTTTTCCATCTTTAAATGCACTCAACACTATACGGGGTGAGTCACCAAACGTTAGCACCTCAAATATCTTTGTTGTTTCTAAAGAGACGTAAAATATGGTAAGGACAAAGTTGAATGGTACAATGAGGCTGACACGATGCAAAAAAAATTTTGTTTTTATGTCATTTTTTTTGAGATATCAAGGTCACCTTGACTTTTTAAAATGGAACCACCCTTTTTTAAACACCTACAATGATAGTCCCTTTCATTAGGAATTCAGTGACTATAATTAGTCCAAGGTCATTCAAGGTCACAGACAGAGAAAACGTATAAGATTTAAAATATGAAAGCAGAATACGTTTATCACGGTTGAGACTTGTAGTAAATAGTAAACATAGTATGGTCGTAGTTAAAGTAAACATACTAAGGTCCTTCAGTGTTATTGTTGTTCAGCATTCTTATTTACTATCATTATGTTTCCAAATGCGATTCCGTCTTATTCAATGACTGAAAAGTGTGATATGATAACGATTTACTGTGAATGTAGACAAAATGCAGTGCAGGACCGATTACTGTATGAAGAGAGGCACCCCGATCGAAACACTCCTTCTAGACCGACTTTCATTAATACGTACAGCTAGTTTCGAAGTACTGGAAGTGTACATGCAAGACAGCACAAACGGAAGAATCCCACGACTAATGAAGACAATGAAATTAATATTTCAGCAGCTACAGCTGTCGATCCTTGCGTGAGTACGAGAAAAATTTCTCGGAAAGCAGGCATAAGTCAAAGTAGCGTAATACGAATTCTGGCCCGACATAAATTTCATTAGTTCCACATATCGCTCCATCAAGAATTGCACGGGAATGATTTTCAAAATAGAATTAACTTTTGTCAATGGGGATTGCTTCAAAATCATTCATTTTTTTCTAGTGTCTTGTTTACGGACGAAGCAACATTCACTAATCATGGCCCAATTATACATTTATAAAATACAGGTATTCTGCTTCCATATTTTTGTTTCATACGTTTTTTCTGTCTTTGACGCTTGAATGACCTAGGAATAATATAGTCACTGCATTCCTAAGGAAAGGGACTATCATTGTAGGTGTTTAAAAAAGGGTGGTTCCATTTAAAAAAGTCAAGGTGACCTTGATATCTCTAAAAAAAAATGACATAAAAACAAAATTTTTTTATGGCATCGTGTCAGCCCCATTGTACCATTCAACTTTGTCCTTACCATATTTTACGTATCTTTAGAAACAACAAAGATATTTGAGGTGCAATCGTTAGGTGACTCACCCTGTATATACCAGAGAGGAATGAGAGTGCTCACGCCTGGGTTTTCGGCGTACCCGATATAGTGCTGACATCTGCTCAGCCTTAGCATGGCACAGAACCGGTCCGTCTTTCCTGGAACAGAACCGGTCCGTCGTTTAGCATGGCACAGAAAACCAGTCTGTCTTTCCTGGAACAAAACCGGTCCGTCTTTTAGCATGGCACAGAAAACCAGTCTGTCTTTCCTGGAACAAAACCGGTCCGTCTTTTAGCATGACACAGAACCGTGTCGTCTTTCCTAGAATAGAACCGGGCCACCGACGAGATATATAGAAAGACTGCCAGCCTTACGGGAGAATGTGTCGATCGAAAAATGCGGTGGTCTTCTACCGCCCTCTAGGATAGATTTTGGCTGGAGTAAGAAACAGAAGGCCAACGACGGTATTTCGTCGGTGCAGAAGACCACTACGGAAATTCTCATCGGTGAGAAGGTGAATCATCACGGACCTATATCGATTATCAAATGTTACATTCTCCGACCAGAGTTGGGTAAAATATTTATCTAAATACAAATTTCGAATAACGAATAAAAGATAAAAAAATTTTTATTTCCTTATTCGAAGCGGATTTATTCAAACTTCGAATAATTTTTTTTTGGACTGTCTTTAATGAGATTGTAATTTTTATCGTAACATTACGTATCAGTGAAACTTGTTCGATTATACTCGAATTTGACCTTATTTTCATCAGGAAAATCCCCTCCATTCGCTCGTCACAATTTTATGAGGATATATTGGACAATCTAAAAGTTTAAACTTTCATTCGTGCGCGATTCTCCATCCGTTTACATTGTATGCTGTTTGGTAGTCGCTGGGTCTTCGACGTTCGGCGCTCGTCTGTCCTCGTCGGCCATCGTCGCCGTTTATTCGTCGAGCTGGCAAAAGTTATCCGAAGATTTATTCGAAGCATTCGAATAAAAGATACAGATAAAAGATGAAAAAATTATTCGAAGTTCGCATAAATCCGCTTCGAATAAAAAGAATGATCTGTTTTCGTCGGATAAATTCTCGACGAATAAAATTATTTATTCGATACACGTCGAATAAAGATACTCTTTTTATTCGAGCCTTCGAATAACGAATACAAATTTTTTTATCTTTTATTGGTTATTCGAAATTTTTATTTAGATAAATATTTTGCCCAACTCTGCCATAAGAAACCTATGGCACACCAAAATGACTGGTATTCAAACGGAGAGAATATCCGTCTCCGATATAATGTTGCACGGAGAAGCGGACAGCGAAACTCGAGAACCGTCGTCGAGGAGTGGGCCACACATGGTCGGCTATATCGGTGTGAGACCAGAAGACCACTACTAATCCAATTACAAAACTTCTTTATTTTTCGTTATTTTTTTGTAAAACTTTTACCAACATATTCGTGGCTTTTTTCTGATTAAAATGAAACCAAATATGATATAATTCCGATGATAAATACTTGTGTAATGAACGATTGAAGTTTCGGACGCGAAGAAGGACAGCGTATGGGAAAGAAAGAGCCGCGGAGAGTCGAAGCGTTCGGAAAAGATGAAAGACTTGCGTGAGCTCAGGCCTTTAAATAAAAAAATTAACTTTTTCATTATTAATAATTTTTCTATCGGACTTTCACCAAAATACTCGTGGCATTTTTCTACCGAAAACGGTACCAAATATGACAAAATTCCAATGATATTTACTTGTGTAATGAACGACGGAAGTTTCGGACGCAAAGAAGGACAGCATATGAAAAGAAAGAGAAGCGGCTAGTCCTTCTCGCCTCGAGTTCGACTGCTTGCTTTTCGCCGCGTTGCACAGTGAGGACAAATAGCCGAATTTCGGGCAAAAGTCTAGATGTGGTTACTAATGTATATGTATTGACAATTACTCACAGAAAATGAAATTTAACAATACAATTAATGATTATACATAAAGTTTATTGCTTATAAAATATAAAAAATATAAAATGTAAAGAAATAATACTATAAGGTATAGAAAATAGCAAACAATATAATTATAATTAAAACTTAAAATGACAGACACTTTTCAACACTTTTTTATTTAAATCCGCAATAAAAATTTCAAATATGTGTTTTGTACATCTATGGTAGTGATACACATACTGAAAATTTCATCGAAATCGGTCGACGGAGAAAAAAACAACGTGCATTGCAAGATATAAGAATCTGTGTATCTGTGTGTCTGTACAAATAGCAATAATACTGCCTCCAAATAGCATTATATGGATAAGAGCCGTCGAAAGATAGTTTCATTACTTAACACTTTTATTTCGTTACTACCTCTACTTGAATAATTGCAGTCAATGCAGTCGAGCATTAGAAGTGGTATTATCGGATAAATAAGTAAAAAACTTTTCTATTTATATATTTATTCTTTTTTTAAATTCTATAACTATTACAGAATATATTTTATTGAATAATCATTATTTTATAAATATCGCAATAATTTCCAAATTAATTAATTACACCTATAAATTATCGATTATGAAATAATGATTACAATGGTGAACAATATGGAAAATAAGAAGGCAATAAGAGTGTAATGAAATTATACAATAAAAGATAATTATTTTCATTCTACGTATTATACGTTTATTTATTGCCTCTGTCACTGACGTTTTTTCCGTAATTCACGAGCAAATGTTCTATTTAGGTAGCGAGCGCGGCATGTTTAGTGATGTTGGTATTTGAGATCAGTGATAGTTCCACGTTCTTAGTTCCACAACCGACGAGAGTATTTCGACATTGGGGCCGTTACCGACCGCTCCCAGCACCCACCTGGCACCCACTTTGAGACTCGCAGTTTAACACGGGGGCTGGCAGTCTTTATATATATCTCGTGGTTCTTGGAGAGCTCCGCAGACGCAAGACAAAATTTTTTTTTATCGCGAGAATACCCAAGTGAAAATACAAGAAAACCGGTGTACCAACTCCCACGGACGCTGCCCAATCTACCTGTACAGACATCTTTGTTATCAAAATCTCTGAATCCCTTCATACTGTTCCAGGATTTAGAAGAATTAGAAGTCCCAGGCAACGATGAAGCCATAATGGCGTCCAAAAACAACGCCAATGACAAAGGCATGGCAGGACACCCCACGTCGTTATCCAAGAACCAAACAGTGACCAAAACAAACAATAACAAGAGAAAATCACTTGAACCATCCAACTCAGCGCACACGGGAACAAAGGTAACAGACACAAAGAATATAATAGAGAATGAATACTTATTCAAAAGAAGACGCGAATATGTCATCAACCAATACCCAGCCTCTCACAAGGGCCCAGCATATGTCTCGGCCACATTCAGTAGGACCCATGCCAAACCCAGGAACTCCCAAAACGCCCTCATGTTAGCCAAAGCCTTGAGTAAAAACCATGAAGGCGTAGACGAAATCAAAAACGAAGGATTTGGAAAATTTAATATAAAGTTCAGAACAGGCACCTAGGCAAACAACTTCGTGAAATCCGACAATAAGGACCTACAGGGAATCAATGTATATATCCCCAAATTCCGAATCACAAGGAGAGGCCTCATCAAGGGCTTCTCCACTGATTGCGATTTGGAAGATATAAAGGAATTCACAGACTCCCCAGTTTCCATACTAGACGCCAGGAGACTCAATAGGAAAATAAGAAACCCACAAACAAACACATGGGAGTGGATTCCTAGCGAATCCATAGTTATCACCTTTGAGGGCACGACTCTTCCAGATTACATTAAACTATACAAACTAATCCAAACACCGGTAGAACTATACATAGATCCGTTAAAAATATGTTATAACTGCTTTAAAACAGGACACACTGCCAAATTCTGCCGCAGCGAAAAACTGTGCAAAAATTGTGGAAATCCAGGACACAATATCACTGATTGCCCTACAATAGATACACCTACCTGTGCTCACTGCAAAGAAGCACATCCTACTCTACATCCAAGCTGCTCGTCACTCCAAACCAACAAGGAAATAAATAGACAGATGTCCCTACTAAACGTAAGCTTCTACGAAGCCAAGCAGTTGGTCACGAGACATTCGCTCAAGAACAATTCCAGAACTATACAGGACAACAAGGAGAACTTTCCTCACCTACGCCAACCATCCCAACAACGCATCCTTCAACTCAAAGAGTTTGGAGGACAAGAGGTTCCTGGTTCGGCTTCGACCTCTTCCTCTTCCAAAGCATGGTCTCAAGCAAACCCAGCAAACAATACCTCAATACAAGATCCAGCTGCAAACCTTAAACTCACTGGAAACGACAAATACGAGTATGCGACCGTAAAATAAAGCAGATACATTCCCCTCTCATTTTTAGGGTATATAAACCCATGCATTTTCATCCTCTTCGGTTAGTCGAGAAGCGATTCAGTCGAGATTCAGACGCGGTTCAGTACTCGTGCAGTCACGTCGCGTCAAGTCTAGTGAGATTGGGTTAAAGTCCCTTTCGAATCAATTCGTAACCTTATAGATTCCGTTAGTTCTGTATATATTCTATTTGGCATTCAACAATCGCTATCTAACCTCGCATTGCCAGTGCGTCAACACCGTGCAACATTAGGTAACAATTTCTCTAATTGTACACTTACTACATCCAATCCCGACACAAACAACAACATTTGTAATTATCTGAAATCAGAATATATTTGTCTTGTTTGTTAAACTCGCGTAATCTACAACCTTTAATTATTGCCTGATATCCTAATCTAATAATTGAACGTTCCCACATGATACAATCTTACCGCTCGGATTGTATCAATTAAATTATATATAAGTTACGAGGCTTACTAATCTTAGATTCAATTCAACGAAGATTTCTCCAACCTAGTGGCTCCCCGGTTTCGCATTGTGTGCTTCCACGAAAACTATACCATCCTAGCAGATCCCTGATTCCGTATTGGGTTCTTCCGTATCCTAGCAGCTCTCTGGTCTCGCATCAAGTGCGTCTGCGTGTCATCCACCTTCCTTTTAAATCGGGTTCGCCGCGTGTCTCTCCTAGTGACTCCCCGATAACGCATTGGGTGCGTTCACGAAGTTTCATCCTCCTAGTAGCTCCCCGGTTTTGCATCGGGTGCGTCTGCGTTTGACTCCAACCTCCCAGAGGTTCCCTGATTTCGCATCAGGTGCGTCCTCGACGTCAACTATCCTAGCGGCTTCCCGATCTCGCATTGGGTGTGTCCGAATACCTAACTAACAAATTGAAACCATATTCCTGGGGTAACAACCCCTCGCCGGCCTCTCGCGTTGCTCGCAGTCCTGGCTCGTAACAGCAGCATCAGTCAACCATCAACATCTGGTTCTTTTACAAAAAACAAGTAGCTCTGACCAAAAAACTTATAAAAAAGAAAAAAAGGGAAAACTTCCGACAATTTGCTGCCAACCTCTCCCACAAAACTTCACTCACCTACATCTGGAACCACATCAGGGTACTTAAAAAGTAAGTGGACATCCACGAAGAACAAAGAAAGTACAAACTCTGAGCTACTCAAGGAAAATATTAACAAAGCCTCAGACAAACTCTCCCCTCCTTGGGTTCCAATAAATCTCATCATAAACGTAAAAGTTACTCCAAACCCATTCCTAGACTCCCCGTTCGACTTCACCGAATTCAACAATGCCATAGACCGATCCAACCCCAAATCATCCCCTGGACTCGATGGAGTAGATTATAGGATGATACAAAAATTATCAACCAAAGCTAGACTTGATCTACTTGACATTTACAACGAATTATTCACAAATCATCGCACACCAGAAGACTGGAACAAAACCCAGGTACTATTCATTAAAAAACCGGACAATCAAAACTTTAGACCCATCTCACTCACGTCTTGCATGAGTAAAATCTTGGAAAGATTAATAAACAACAGATTACTGTGGTGGTGTGAGATCGTAGACCTCATACCCCCAACTCAGGCTGGCTTCAGAAAGGGCCGCTCATCTACCGACAACATCCTCAACCTAGCAACCTACATACGGTCAGGCTTCGCTCTTACCAACTTACAACTGCAGCTTTTCTCGATGACAGCGCTGCCTTTGATAACGTCCAATGCCACATTCTGCTGAATACTCTAGCCAAGATGGGAATCTCACGCAACATCTTTCACTTTATAGCCAACTGGTCATACTGCCGCTTCGCTTGGCCCCCCAGCTTCCATGGCATGAGGGTAATCTATAAGGGCCTGCCACAAGGAGGAGTCCTCAGCCCACTTCTCTACAATCTTTACGTCGCCAACATCTTCCAAGATATTCCCAAGAAAGTGCACATCTCCCAGTACGCAGACGACATAGCCATATACACAAGAAGCTCAAGCCTGGAAGAAGCCAAAACAACCATTGAAAAGTCTTTTGAAAAGGTACGAACCAATCTCTCTGCAATAGGCCTCGATCTTTCATCAGAAAAGACCAATATAGTGGTCTTTAACAACGGAAGACTACTAGCCGGACGCACCCAATTTCGATTAGGCACTACAGAAAAGACGGATCTAGACTCTGCAAAATTTCTGGGAATTCACTTTGACAACAGACTAAACTTCAAAGCTCACATACTTTCTCTCCACAACCGCTGCTTACGCACCATGAACATAATTAAATTCCTTAGAGGCGTCTGGTGGGGAGCCCACCCAGACACATTAATTGTACTATGTAAAGCCCTGATCAGATCCAGGCTGGATTATGCCTCCCACATATACTTTCCAAGCCAACAATCTCTCATAACCAAACTCGAGTCCATTCAAGTGCGTGCCCTCAAACTGGCCCTCGGACTTAGAACATCTGCTCCTACTAATGTAGTTTTGGCAGAAGCAGGGTTACCATATTTCGAAAACAGAGCATCCTTTTTAGGTAAAACCCATCTCATCAAGATTACTTCCAACGTAAACCACATTTCCAACAGGTACATAAAAGAATTTGATCAAATAACCTCCTCGAACCCTGGCAGTTTACTCCATAAAGCCTCCAATGTTCTCATGCACTGCATCAGCAATATTCAAAAGATCTCCCATACTTGCCATAAAGACGATAACTTCCCCTGCATAGCCGCATCTTACAATGCCATGAATTTCCAAATTTCCTGCGACCTCAAAACAGGATTTCAATTACAAGGATCCCCATTTCCAAACACAGAATTTATAGACCACATTAAAACCCACTATCCAAACCATCTTTGTATTTTCACTGACGGCTCTAAAGTTCAAGGCGGACTCTCAACAGGTGCAGGTATCGTCTGCCTTGAAGGAAAGTTCTCACTCCCTATCCATATTAACCCCACAGCTTCAGTATACACAGCTGAATGTGCAGCTATATCAATAGCCCTAGATCTCTTTAACAACTCTGACAAACCTCTGCTAATCTGCTCCGACTCTCTCAGTGCCCTTACGTCACTAAATAACGCCTCCCCAAATACTAGAACCAACTATCATATCATTGTTATCAAACAAAAAACATACAATCTAACAACCAAATTTAACAACCACAAACACGTTTCATATATATGGATCCCAGCCCATAGTGGAATACATGGGAACGAAGTAGCAGATAATCTTGCAAAAGAAGCCACAAAAAAAGCACCGTCCTTACAACACAAAATCCCTTACACAGATTACAAAGAGTTTTTCAAAAACGAAATGTGGAACGAGTTCCAATCCCTCCTCAGGGATAGGTTTCATAGCAAAGGAGTTAAATATTTTCAACAATTCTTCAATCCGCATAAGAAACCCTGGTATAGAGATCTTGACCTTCCCAGAGAACTGATAGTAAGATTCGGAAGAATGAGGACCAATCATGTTAACACACATGAATCCCTGGCCAAACTCAAAATAATACAGCATGCCACTTGTGAGTGTTCGCACCCCACCCAAGACGTAGACCATCTAATATGGTACTGTCCTCATCGTCGTAAGAACAGAAATCTAATGGTCTCCAAATTACTGAAAAATAACTGGAAACCCCTGTTTAAAATAGACACCTTCCTAAAGAACCTCAACGCTACGGTCTTAAACCCCATCAATACCTTCTGCGCTGCAAATAACATATTCTTATAACACCCCAAATCTACAAGCACTCCTCACACTGCTCAATTAATCAGTATTAAATAGTATAAGAATAGTAAGATAAGTCCGATAATTACCATTACAAATAAGAATAGATATAAGGCAATATATGTGCAATACAAGAACCAAATCAAATAGGTTAATCTAGTATCCAGATACCAGATATAAGAATATAAAGACTAAGTAAATGTAAGAGCGTAAACTTAAGGTATATAGACAATAAGACAAGTAGAAGTGACCTCGTAAAGAAAATGTGATAGAAACCACATAGCTAAGTACCAACCCGAGAAAACTGTAAACAAATACTGTATAGGAAATAAGAGATATACATAGACTTACATATAGACAGAGAGGAAATATATATAGATAGATATAGATAGATATAGATATATATAGATTTATAGATATGTATATACATATATAGATAGATTTATAGATATATATATATAGTATATAGGCATATAGGTTTAAGTACAAGATGAATTTATTATGTTCCTTATACAAACCAGGTCATGGGCCATATTAGGCCTAAAGCTTTATCAATAAAAAAAATATATATATATCTCGTTGGTGCTGCCAGCCTTACGGGAGAATGTGTCGCTCGAAAAATACGGTGTTTTCTACCGCCCTCTAGGATAAATTTTGGCTGGAGTAAGTAACAGAATGCCAACGACGCCAACGACGGTATCTCGTCGGTGCAGAAGACCACTAAGGAAATTCTCGTCCGTGAGAAGTTGAATCATCACGGAACCATATCCGACGAATGTATTCGAATTAAACAGATATTTTTTTTAGTGTTGCTTTTTAAGGTTTAAAATATTGAAAGTAAAACTAACATCAAGGACAAAAAATTCGTAAAAATATTTTACGTAAGAAATTATTAAAGCATAATTTTAGGAAAATCAATTTCTACTTCTTTCATATGAGATACCTTAATTTGTAATTTAAAAATGTTTCATGAACAAGCATTATTTCCTTACACTTTTTTTATAGATAATTGTTCCAAGGATCGATCTGTGGGAACAGAAATATGTTGAAAACCAGAGTAGCGTTTATTTAACGTACTATTCCGAATAATATAGAGTTTTGAGAGAGAATCACGTGGATGAATTAATATGTATAAAATAATATAATTGTAGGAGCAAGGATGAGCAAATTTTTATTGAAATAGTCATTTCAAACAGCGAATAAAAGATAAAAAAATAATTTGTTACGCGTCAAATAAAAATAATTATGTTATCTCTATTCCACACGTAATGACTTTATTCGACGAATAAAGATTTTTTTTTTAAAGACCGACCAACAGCCTACAATGTAAGCAGATGGAGAATCGAGCATTATTGGCAATTTATGATTTTATGTTTTTAATCAGAACAATATTGTTAATACGAATGAGTTGTAGAGCTTATCCCGATCAAAATGAGCCCAAACACGACATCATTTGGACTGTCTTTAACGAGATTGTAATTTTTATCGTAACATTACGTATCAGTGAAACTTGTTCGATTACACTTGAATTTGACCTCATTTTCATCAGGAAAATCCCCTCCATTTGCTTGTCACAATTTTATGAGGATATATTGGAAAATCTAAAAGTTTAAACTTTCATTCGTGCGCGATTCTACATCCGCTTACATTGTATATCGTCTGTCGTCGCTGGGTCTTTGAAGCTCGGCGCTCGGAAAAAGTTATTCGAAGATTTATTCGAAGCCTTCGAATAAAAGATACAGATAAAAGATGAAAAAATTATTCGAAGTTCGAATAAATCCGCTTCGAATAAAAAAAATTATCTTTATTCGTCGGATAAATTCTCGTAGAATAAAATTATTTATCCGATACTCGTCGAATAAAGATACTTTTTTTATTCGAACCTTGTAACCGTGTCGGTTACATATCGATGTATCGCGTGTATCCGACAGCGATACCGACCCCACCACAACATTCTATTACGGTGCTCGCGAGTCCGAACGTAGAGAAGGACCGCGAGATATCGCGATACCGTTCGAGTTGCGCACGCATCGATCCCCACTCGATAACGAACGAAGGAGGTCGATGCGAGCCGTAGATCCGGCACTCTACGTCTGGAAGCGGCCCGGGAAACACCTAATAGTAAATTGTGTCTGATCGACGAAAACCGGTACGCGTTCGAGAAGTCAAACTGACTTAGCAGGGCAAGGCAAACCGTCCTTCCTGCTCTCAACGTGTACGCGCCTCAAACCGAGGAGTCGCGATCGAAGCGTCGAACAGACACAATACATTCGTCTCGCGATACAAATCCTAATTCAAGGTTAAAGCATAGTTACTGGGTACGTAGAAGCACAGACGAGGTATAGGAGTAGACCAATCACCATATGGGGCTTCGTGTCTCATATGTAAACAACTGGTTTTCTTACGCCCTCTACGCTGACGAACGATAACTGCTGGAACTAGATCCACAAGAATGATAAAATCTGGTCAAATACAAATGATTGACGAGTTATGTACGGGATGACTATATGTTCAAATTATATTTTTTTATTAGATGTCATAAAAAATATAATATTAATTATTACAAATATAACATTAAATAAATATAGATACCACATTTTCAAATTATAGAAATACAATTTTCATACATTCATTTTATACATTTTATTTATACATTTCTCCATACGTATAATTATTATTCGCATTTCTATAATTTTTTAACACTATTGATGCGCATCCATTTTGAATATATTTTGTAACTGAATTTGAAAAAGAAATTAAATTGAAATTTACTATATATTTTCATGTATATTTCATTTAAACAACATAAATTTTAGCTTCAAAGAATCATGTAAAATATCAATTAATATTAATTGTGAAATTCGAAAGAGTTAAGAATTAATTAATCAATAATTATGTAGTTGATCGTTTTTTGCGAGATGTCAATCTATATGACTCAGAATGTAGTTGTGTTATTTTCTTTCACGTTTGTAGTGAGAAAATAAACGACGAACGCAATATGTTGTACGACACGTACGAACACAACTGCATTCATCGAGCTCGATCAGACTCGTCCAGTCGTGATGCCAGAATCATGGGACGCCGCGGCGCGGCGCGCCGTCCCACGTGGCGGGGGTGGGGGCAAACCCTTTCGCCGGCTTGGCCCCACTCAGACGTATCGTCGTCACATTACCAAAATATCGAGCGCCTGAACCGCAATCGATTCCCGGTTCGGCGAGACGCACATTTTGCTACAAATTTTAAACTAATAAAGATATCAATGCGATATTTGGACTAGAAATTTTTTTTAAATCGGGTTTGATGTCGTATACTGAAATATGTTCTATATTTCTGAAATAATTGTTTTTGTTGATTTTTAAGATAAAGCCGGATAAGATGGTCAAAAGTGCCTCCAAACCAAATTAATTTTTAGTCGCACCATGCTCAACAAAAAATTACGAAAAAATTCATGAATATTCTATCTAATATCATACACGACTGAGATTTTTGTCATAATTTTTGGTTTGCAAAATCGATTTTTCGAAAAAAATTCATATTAATAATCACGATGAGACACAAATAACATAATAACATAAACGTGGTCAACTGAAAAGTTCGATATAAAATCGTCAATTTTATGCTTTCGGATTTGTTTAAAAATCGATTTTGCAACCAAAAATTATGAAAAAAATCTTAGTCGTGTATGATATTAGGTAGAATATTGATGAATTTTTTTTATAATTTTTTGTTGAGCATGGTGCGACTAAAAATAAATTTGGTTTGGGAGCACTTTTCATCATCTTTTCTGGCTATATCTTAAAAATGGACAAAAAAAAATTACTTAAAAATTATAGAACTTATTTCTGTACACACCATTAAACCCGATTTTTAAAAAGAATTAGTCCTAATTTCGCATTGATATTTTTTTTTAGTTTAAAAGTTGTAGCAAAATGTGCGCTTCGCCGAACCGGGAATCGATTGCGCTAATCGGTGGAACGCGTCGAATAGTCGAGCAGGCAGCTCAGACGACGTTACGAGTCGGCGGAGGGGATAGACCCCTCCCCTGCCGTGGGACGGCTCGGCCGCGTAGGCAAGATTCGTTACCGAAACCGTTTTCCATAAGAGTTTTGAATATTAATTTAGTCTTCGTTATTCTCCGATTTATAGCGAATTTAGATTCGTTTTTATCAGAAAAACATCTCCAATCGGCTCATAATATTTTCATTACGATATTTTTAATAATAAGACAGTTGGGTTCTGGTTGTTCATTATTAATAGGCAATGTGTTACAATGTTTCCTTTCGTAATTTCTTCCGATCGTGGTCTTGAGAATTTCAGTGGCTCATTGTCAGTCAGGCAAGCAGCTACCGGACACAACAATGCAAGCTCATAAGCATTGCTTACTAATAAAAATCTAATTTTTGCAATAATTTATTGTCATGTTATGAAAATATTAACAATAAATTGTAAATATTTTTCTGGTAAAAATGAGTCCAAACACGCCATAAATAGAATGAAAAGGATGTTAAGGAAGTGTGTAGGAATAAAGTGTAAATAAATATACATAATTACGCGGAATATTTACCAAAAAAGTAACATTAATAATGATATATTTAAATACTAGCAAAAATACATAATAATGTTTTTAATACGAATTCCTCCGCATGTGGGTGAATTTGTGCTTCTTGATGCTCCCTACATATACGTACATGTACATTATATATGTATATGCGCAGATGATCTCCTAGAAAGAATACATTACAATTAGACATAAAAACATACTTTTACATATGTAATAAATTCTACTAGTTATTGGGCTTCAAAAATCAAGCCACGTTACTATTAAAACCAGATATACCATTATACGTATAATGCAATTGTAATAGCATGCCACTCTTTCATCTTAGTTCTTCTATTACTTCCCAATGCAGTGATGTAGTACATGCAGTGGTCAAAGTAATAAAATTAACAGGATGGGTCACGTGAAGGCGTGAAAGAAGGTCTTATCCATCCCAGAGTACATTAAATGTTTACCAACATCAGCATACGTGTACAAACGTATACACCACAATAAAATATACGAAGTTATATATTTACACATTTTATTAAGTAAAAGAACATTGAGTGTACTCCGAATCGTGAAAAAAAGAATAAATCAAGCAAAAAAATCGTTAAGAATATAATACAAAGTCTTTGCATGATAATAAAACATACAAAACAAAACTGCTACAATCACCATATTCCTCGAGCCAAAGCAACTACAAATGTATTCCAAATATTACAATGCAGCTGTATATATTTCTTAATTGCTTCTATAAAAAAATCATTTACAAAATGTTTATTAACCTAGTTTCCAGAATTTCATATACACGACGTATACGCAAATCTCTATGCATGAAATTCCGAAAATATGATTAATAACTGATTTTAATGAATTTATTATAGACACACTTAAAAAGTATATTGAAATACCAACAGGATTATCGATAAAAATGAAAAAATTTAAACATGTCTGAAATGCGATAATTTGGAAAATGTTTTCGCGGAATTTTTTATACATCTACATTTCTTGCCGAGCCACACTGTATCCTTATGAATTTTTACTGTTAATGTAAAATATACAATGTCTTTCTTATGTTCAGCGCATTCGTCTTGGTTAAAGCAGTTTGGATATTTCTGTTCCACAGAACGTGAAATTATCGAAAATATCGATAGTTTATCTAATATGAATGCCTCGCTGCGTATGGATGGGTAAACCATGTCAAAAGTTTTATTTATAATTTTAAAAATGGCCGAAAAATGTACACTCGGGACACAAAGATGCCCAAATTCAATGTTATCGTGTACAATATATGCTCTAAAGGATAACAGTAGTTGCTCGTGTTGTGTGAACGTTGCATTATTCTCCAAAAACATATCGTAACACCTACGACATCCCGATTTTTCAATACATTTTTTAGCGATATACCCTGCAAAGTATTCAAGCGCACACGATTCTAGCTAGCACACCGATGTTGACAGTTCTTCAATATTATCGATTTTAATATTGTCATCAAAACTATCATCATCTGTGTTCTCTTGGATAGCAGACAATGAAGCATCTGATTCCAACGTGGCTGATTCACATTGTGCTATCATATCCCCCGGCATTAACGGTGCATCGTCATCAGGCATGCAGTTACCACTATGTATACTACGATTCAAATTCAATAATATATTTTTTTGAATTGCAAGACGCACCGCTTTTACCGAAGGATTGCGATCATAGGTGCCACCGTGCATTCGAAGAACGGAAAAAAAATTTTCAATGCAATCGCTGTTTAAGCGTGATGTTATAAGGAACATACTGCCTTCTTCTTTTAAATCGTTCCACAACTGCAAGGTGGCATTTATAGATTGCCGTAATCCCAAAAGACATGGATGTGTTTTACGACCGTTAGAAGAAAGTACAAACCAATTGCTCATGTTGGTAACATGCGCAATTAAATGTTGATCAATGTTATTAAAACACGAAATAGCACGCTTCATGGGATTTGGATCACTGGTAGATCGACTGTTTAAATTACCAAACAAATCATTAAGCGTTTCAAAGAAACTAGCTGTGTGTTGTACAGTATTTGTATTAATGCTACCAGTGAGTGAAGCGGTAAACATAGCAGCTGACACTCTTCTGCTAAAAACTTGAAGAGCAAGCTTACACTTCATTTTATCTAAAGAATTTGGAAAAAAATGTTTATCGGATAATTTGTAAGCTGCTCGCGTACTTTTATCTTTCTCCAAATTCCAGAGAAGTACTACATCGCGCCACGAAACTATACAGTCATTAATAGAAAAATCATAATTTAATAAATTATTCCTAATGCTCTTGAATAAATGTAAATAATCAAAAATGTAATAAATTTTTTGACCATTTCATATAAAAAATGGCTTCTCAACAGAAACACGTTCATCTGCTACGCTTTGATAACTACTTCCCTGATCGGAAACAACTGCTCTGACTTTCAAACCTGTCTCATGCAGTGCATCTAATATTTCATCTAAAGTAATTGATAAATCATGTTTTTTAACACCAGTTTTTGATACAAAGAAAGCCAAAGGTTGTTTCCAATTAGTGAACAGCCCGCGTATCATAAATACAAGAACCTGTGTACCCACAGCTACATTTCTACCCAAAAATCCTAAATCTTCGAAACCTTCAATGACCTGCCGTTTTGGGTGGAAATCGAGACACTTTTTGATGGCCATTTCATCAAATACAAGGGTGGAATTACGATCTGCAATTTCCATGTAAGAAGATTTAAATTTTATCGCGTTAAATAAATTTGGACAAATTTCTGGCCAAATGTCGATTTTCCCGAACCATCGACTAATTGTGGATGGACTTGGCAAATGAAAACCAAAAATTTCACGCATTTTATGGTACAAAACGGGAGAAGTGTAGTGCATTGTAAGGCATAATTGTTGCTCCTTTTTCGAAAAAATTCTCCACGATTTGAGTTTAAGCAATATGAGGATGACAAATGTCAATAAGTACCCGGAAATTCTTTTAGAAATTGCGTTCTTCAAACATGTATCATCGATATTGCCTGAAGAAAGCTTATCTTGCAACCGATTTATTGCCTTACACTTTGCCCGCAATTGCAAGCGAAGAGCCTTATATTTTTTCTTCTCTTCCTCTAATTGCACCTAGGTTTCCATTAGCTGCTGTTCCAAACCATTACAACTTTGTATTGATGACATGTCATCCTGTATAGACATAGTGTCTGACTCAGTGCTAAAACTATTATTATTCATATTGGACGAATGAAAAATTTCCGGTACGGCATCTTTGCGCAGTCTACCCGACGCGTAAAAAGAATTATTAGAAAAATGTTGACTGCACACATATTGATTTTGTAATTTTTTATCAGACATTTCCACCCAATCATCTACGCCACAGTTAATCAGCCACGTTATGCACCTATCACTATCTCTCGTTGGAAATGAATGAAAAGAAATATTGTTCGTTGTAGTACGGTTTGTTAAACCACAAAAGGGATAGGCACACTTTTTATAGTGAGTTTTCCGTTCATTCCGCTTCATTGTATGCGAGAAATAGGATAGCAAAGTGATTAGAGAGAAAATAAGAAGATTACGGAACACTAGCTTTCTATAATAGTAAATGCGATATTTACTAAGCGCATGCAATATAAAATAATATATATGTATGTATATGATTTACCTGAATATAAGCTTCCCCATGTAGAAACGTCTCCTTCGATGCACTCGCGTAACAGGCGTAACGAAATTAAAAGGACACAACATTCTTTTGTTTCATTCATCATTTATACAATACTAGTTCTGGCTGATACGGTAGGATCTGACACGGAATGGTAAGGGGGCTCTAGAGCCCCCCGAGCGTGAGACAGAAAAATACATTGGGTGATTGGTCTACTCCTATACCTCGTCTATGGTAGAAGTATCGTTTGAGGGATACTGTGTGTACCGCACGGGTCGAAGCGAGACAGTCGATCATCGCATGATCGCGGTTGTTCCTTCGAAACCTCGACAGAGCGTACTCTGAGGCCACGAATCGTGCCAAAGAGTGGACTGCTGGGTCCCGAGGAACTGCCGTGGTTTTCTGCGAGTCTCGTCCGGATCGGGACTATTTCTTTTCACGCAATCGCGGTTTTTCTGTCGTGACCTTAATCGAGCCTACTCTCCTACTTCGTACGATCGCGGCTACTCTGTCGTGACCTAATCAGAGATTACTCCAAGGCCACGTATCGTGACAAAGGGTAGACTCCTGGGTCCCGTGGAGCGACCGAGGTTTAGTGCGAGTCTCCCCCGAATCCGTACGATAGAGCATCGCATGATCCCGAGTATTCCGTCTTGACCTTTGTCAGAGATCACTCCGAGGCCACGTATCGTGCCAAAGGGTGAACCTATTGGTCCCGTGGAATAACCGAGGTCTAGTGTGCGTCTCTACTGAATCGAGACGATCGAGCCTTGCACGATCGTGGGCACTCTGCCGTGACCGGTACCCGAGAACACTCCGAGGCCATGTATCATGCCAGAGAGTAGACTCGTGCGTCCCGTGGAGTGACCAAGGTTTAGTGTGCGTCTCCACCCAGGCCACTTGTACGAACAGCGGGCAGGTGCCTGGATGGTTTGACGGGTACGATGTCGTTCGATCGCGGAATTCGGGTCAGATTGGAGCAATCGGACTTTGCACGATCACGGGCACTCTGCCGCCGCCTTGTCTCAGACTGCTCAGAGGCCACGTTACGTGCTGAAGGGCAGGCTCATTGGAAGCGTAGAGTGAAGGCGATTTTGTGTGTGTCTCCATCCTGATCACTCGTACGATTGTCCGGCCGAGTGTAAGGGTGGTCAGACGGGTCACGAACTGCTTTTCGCGGGGCGTGATCCACGCTGGGTCATTATTCTAAATTGATTCCGAAAACCGGACGTAGAGTCGAGCGAGCGTACCGCGAGCGATCGACACGCGTTGAAACGATTTATTTACGCGTCGCGAACCTTCGACGCAGGAGCCCGACGCGTTTTGTTTTACTCGTCACCGCGGTGGTATTTGTTTTGTATACAGTTCTTGCCAGAATATAGATATCCTTTGTTACCATATCTGGGTCTATAACATCTCATTTAACTCGTCCAAACCTCGCCGCTTTCCAGTGCCTGGAGGCACGAATCCATTCTATCTCGCGAACTCGCGGGTTTTCGAAGAATAGGGTAGTAGCAGGCCCTGCGAAACGATTAAAGATAATTTCGAGAAGCGAAGTAGGGATACAGGTAGCAACGTATTCGGGTAGAGTGAAAAGAAAGGAAAGTACGGTTACAACCTTCGAATAACGAATAAAGATAAAGTATCTTTTATTCGAATCGTTATTTATATAATTTTTTATCTAAATAATGCCCAACTCTGGTAGGTACGCCACGTCTGATGAAGCAGGTATCGATTAGAAAGAAATAGGCAAACCGGCGGCGGATGTAGAACGGAAATAAATTTTTAGACTTTATATGTTTTTGTACGATTGCGACGATTTTGTTAAAATTTGTGTACCGTTAAAATCAATTTTTTAAGAGCTCACAATAAAGGGGAGGAAAGATGTACCTACGTAATACGGAAATTAGTTTTTCGGGCATATTTGATTTCATAAAATTGCCACAATTTTTTTAAATATACGACGAAGCGTACTCTTTGCAATAAGACCAGAATTAAGTCGATTAATTTATCAGCCATATTTATTTCCGTAGAACCACGAGAATCTTTCTAACCAGTCACCACAAGGTAGTCCGTTTCTAATAGAACAAACCTTAAATCGATTCATCGATTTTTCTCGAATAAATTCTCAAAAATGTCCTCTTTCACAATAACGGAGGAGTAAGGTTCGAAACTGAATTATGACTGTGCGGAGACTATATCAATACTTTGCCCCATGTTTTGCCCGTAGCATGGCTCAAATAAAAGGAAGGAAACGAATGATAAATTATCTTGTTTAATTAGAAAATTTGAGAGAAACGAGAAGGTTCAAGAGACAGGGCTGGCGAGCCTGCGAGTTGTAATTCGCTCGTTTGATTTCGTCGATCAATGTCGCTCCGATTAAATGGAATTTTCGCTATCGATACAAGCACTTTAAGCCGTTCAGAAGGTACAAGCCGCCAGATAGACTGCTCCAATGGTGCCAAGATTACACGGGAGAATCTACCAAGGATTCCCGGCGCGTCATGTCGATACGTTCGATTTGGTGTACATATCGGTTTCTTCCACTTTCTCTTACACCCTCCCGCCATCCCACTCTCTCTCGCTCTCTCTCTCTCTCTCTCTCTCTCTCTCGCTCTCTCTCTCGCTGGAATTCATGGAATCCCCGAGCGTAGTTCCAACAGAATGTTCCAATTTACCGGAACACAATCGCCGACTGTCGAATGGCGTCCAATTGCTCCAGAGATTCATCCGTCCGAGATCAAATATCTCAGACCAGGGTTTCGCATGTTTGACAAATTGTTTCTCTCCAGTGCCCATTTAGCTGCGATATTATTCATCAACGAGCTTATCTCCTGCTTCGACAACCGAGCCACTTGTTTGGCTTCCGTGTAGGATGAAGGGTATGAAATCGCCTTCTGGACGGCCATTAATCTAAGAAATTCATTCGTTGATGTCCTGTTCTCGGAAAATTAGTTGGATCAACAATTGCGAAGCTTGTTGGGATCGTTTATCATTATGTAAATTAAAATATCTGCAAAACTAATAATTTTTCGACATGCTCAACACTTTTTTGAAATATACAAACACGGATAGATTCGTGTGGGTTGGTACGAAAATATCCTGTTGTACAATGGCGGGACACGATTTTTCCATTGCAGCAGCTTTGATGAAGTCGATGCTTTTCGCAGCTCATGGAGATTTATATACGATCGTTAAAGAGATAGTTGAGTCATTAAAAATAGTATAAGTAGACTGCGGGTTTGTATGCGTCCATAGAATTTATACATTTCAATTCGATGCAAAATTAAAATATGGTATCCGCTTCCAGCATTGAGTTTCAAGACTCTAAGGGATCAATTTTCGAGTATCCGGGATCAATTATCGAGATTGCACGTTGAAGTAGAGAGAAAAGTCATCGAGTAGCTCGGGCGATAGAATTCTAATGCGAAATAAACCAAAGACACACCAAAAAAGAGATCAAATTTATTTCCCTTTTAAATCATTTAAGCGTTTCTAGATTTTCTAAATGCTTCTATACTGTTTTGCGTTTGATCCATCCATTTTTAATTAACAGTCTTGTTAATTATTGTTCGTTTAGCCTGGGATGAATAATTCTTCAAAATATAATTGTTAAATACGATGCTCTCATTCGGCTGATGCAAAGCTTTTAAATTCCGCGAATTTGAATGTGAAGATATTTAATCTCCCGATCAAGGAATTTCGACGGAACATAACGAATAAGAGTTTAATGTTTCCGTAGGAATCGGTGTCAGGCGTGGCCAATAATTGCATTGGTACGTTTTCAGCGACGCACAGTGTGTCGAGGATATGGGAATTCGGGAAAAAAGTCATAACTCTTAAATTATGAAATTTTCGAGTAAAGTATCTTAATACTTTTTGAAATAAAATGCAAAGGCGAATCGATTGGTATATAAAAAAATTTTTTTTTTAATTATTAAAAAAAAATTTCTTTTTTAATTGCGATAACTCTTATGTTTTAATAAATTCTTATGTTTTTTTTACTGCATAAAACGTAGTTTACAATTTGAACGAAAATTTAAAAAAAAAGTACAATACTGTATACATTACTTATTCAAATCTTCACAAGGAGGAATTAAAACTTAGGAATCCTTAAGAGAATTCCTTTATTTTACCTAGAAATAAATAAAATGAATAAATTAATTAATTAATAAATTAACATAGATAATATGTTATTAAATAATATGTGTACGTTGTTACGAGCCAGGGCTATGAGCAGCGCGAGAGGCCGGCGAGGGGATTTTTACCCCAGGAATATGGTTTCAATTGTTAGTTAGGTACGCGGACGCACCCGATGCGAAATCGAGGAGCCGCTAGGATAGTTGACGTCGAGGACGCACCTGATGCGAAATCAGGGAACCTCTAGGAGGTTGGTGTCAAACGCAGACGCACCCGATGCGAAATCGAGGAGCTACTAGGAGGATGAAACTTCGTGCACGCACCCGATGCGAAATCGAGGAGTCACTAGGGAACACGCGGCGAACCCGATACGAAAGGAGGTTGTATAAGAGCGCGGACGCACCTGATGCGAAATCAGGGAGCTGCTAGGATGCGGAAGAACCCAATGCGAAATCGGGGATCCGCCTAGGATGGTATAATTTCGTGGACGCACTCAATGCGAAATCGAGGAGCCACTAGGTTGGAGAAATCTTCGTTGAATCGAATTTAAGTATTAGTAAGCCTCGTAACTTCTATATAATTTAATTGATACAATCCGAGCGGTTAGATTGTATCGTGTGGGAACGTTCAATTATTATATTAGGATTTTAGGCAATAATTAAGGGTACGCGAGTTAACAAACAAGACAATTTATTCTGAATTGAAATTACTCCAAGTGTTGTTGTTTGTGTCGCGAATGAATATAATAAATGTACAATTAGAGGAATTGTTTACCTATGTTGCACGGTGTTGACGCACTGGCAATGCGGGGTTAGATGGCGATTGTTGAATGCCAAATAGAATATATACCGAACTAACGGAATCTATAAGGTTATGAATTGATTCGAAAGGGACTTTAACCCGATCTCACTAGACTTGACTCTGTAACGCGACGTGACTGCACGATTACTATAACGTTACGGAACCGTTTCTGAATCTCAACTGAACCGCTTCTCGACTAACCGAAGAGGATGAAAACGAATGGGTTTATATACCTTGAAAATGAAAGGGGTACTCTGTTTAAGATTTGATATCGCGTAGGGTCACAGTCACATTTTTTGTCACTTCTAATGAAAAGCAGGGCTCAGTTAGATTTTCGTTGAAAGGGGTTAATGAAGGTTATCCGGGCTATTTCCTATCAGAATATTGATTAACGGATGCCAGAAGGGAGTGTTTAGAGATTTTGGTATAAAGAAGGCATACAGTATCTTTCGTTAATAAAAGGGGCCTGTTGGGACGCTTTTCGTTCTCAGAAAAGAGATTAGAAATTCTAATCGAAATAAACGTGGAGAACGTCTCCATACGTAACAACGTACTATACTACTTCAGCTTCACTATCATCAGAACAAGTGTTTGAGTTGGAATCTGATAAGTAGGATGTTTCATTTAATAATAAATAGTCTCTTATATCTGCAAAATCCTTTTTTTCTTTTTTCGTATGTTTTTTTTTATAATGGGCAATAATTGGATCCAACTCCAGTAGAAGACGATTTAATAGGTCTTTATTTGAATTTTCTCTTGATGTCTTGCGGGTATTATGTTCCCGAAAATATTTTATATTTTTATGTTGAGCCTCTAGAGCTTCTTCGGATAATTTGCCAATAGGAACAATTGTATTTTTAATAATTTCAACTGCATGGAAAAGTAATTTATGCGTAGTTACCGGCATCACATACCAATTATAATGTTTTAAATATAATTCTCTAGCTTCTTGAATTATTTCTTGGAATTTAATTATATTTATATTTTCTCCGCTTGAGCAAATGTGAGCAGATTTAAACCAATGCGAAATTAAAGTTTAATGTGCCACCAATTACTGTAAAAAATTCACGGGTGTACTTTGATGTACTTTTTTTAAAACTCTAATCAAAGTTGATAAATGTTAAACATAAAAAATTAGGACAAACTGCGATAATTTAAAAAAACTTTTTGGGAGATTGAAGGTCTAATAATGCTAAACACACCCTGTAAAAATCAAATTAAAAAACCAAATAGCTTGCGAGGGACGCATGTTTTAAAAAATGCGCGGAATTTGACAGTGAAGTTTCAGCCTCAATTTTAATAACAAATTGATTTATTCAGTTAAAATTTAAGGCAGTTTTAGAAACTACGTTTTGTTACGAACATTTTAGGATACATAAATTTGCAGATCTTACACTTTGATTTTCGGACTTTTTTCCATTGGACGACACACTGTGCGACGCAAGGAAAGAGAAACATTGTTCCGGTGAGGAGAGGTGTTCTCACTTTTGTTAGTTCCACTGCCATAATTCTTCCAGCCACGAGGCTCAGGGACAAACAGTTTCTCTAGAAATAAAGCATCGCCCATAGAAAGGGCAATTTTTTTTGCGCAACATAAGTCTTTTGCACAAAATGTGTGTCGCGGTGGGCACCACCCACGTGTTCTCAGCAAATACCACTCTTTTCTTCAGTTGAAACAGAAGCATACTCTTTCAGGCCGAACCCAGGCCGAGGGAGGAGAATTTAGAGGGAGAATTGCTTACAGTTTTTGAATTCATCCAGATTTAATCAGATGATTTAATCACAGATTTAATCTGTGACCAATTGATACGATTATAGAAAACATGACGACGGAGAGAGAAATAATTAACGCGTTTGCTACTAGTGTTTGCTACTAGCGGTTGTTTTGGCAACAAGCTTCATCATATGATATTCTTCAAAACGTCCTCTTTTAAAATGTGGTGTCATATACGATCGGTAAAATATCGATGGAAATATTAATAATTACAGTATAACCTCGCCTGTTGCAACCTCATTTATTGCATGAACTCCTCGTTCGTTCCACGTTCAGTGTCCCTAGATGAGGAGGGAGAGCACGAATTGAGGGGACAAAGTTACCCTCTGTTTGCAGAAGACTTGTAGAAGAGGAAATTCAAAAGAGCCAAGAACATGTGGGGAAGAGTTCCGTGAGAAGAGTGAAGGAGAGAAATGCGGACAGTGGGGCCTCATTCTCTCTCATACCACGGGCTAGGAGCGTGGAAGTAGAGGGGCGGTCTATTGACCATCCCTAGTGAGGTTAGGTTTTTAGTGGGTATGGGTACGCCGAACGTCTGCGACCTGAGCCCCACACTACCCCATTCTGGGGTGTGCGTACGGCATTTTCCCCCTCACCCTTAAAAAAAAAAAAGAAGAGGAAATTCGAGCGGCGACAAGTATTGATCTGGCGACTATGTCCGTTGCCAGGGACGCTGTTACGAGTTGCTGGATCTTGTTGCGCACCCTCGATTTTGCACACATTTTCGTATTAATACAGTGGTGAGACAACACACCGATAGAAATAATTAACGCGTTCGCTACCAGCGTTTGTTTCGGCAATATTTCTTTAAGGTGTAACATTTTATCAAACGCAACACATCCTCTTACGAAATGTGAACAATATATGATTACAAAAACGCGAAGAGTTTCTCTCTGAATCGTTCTATGCTTCATATGTAATATTGAATGTCTACGTGGGGAAAATTAATTTGATTTTTCTTGCACGAATGAAATCGCGATTGCCATACACGCGCGACAATTTCAACGACCGACTCTGTGAATTCATTTGAGGAAAATCAAATAAGAAAAACGAAATGCAGATAAAACAAGATTGTTTGCAGCGTTCGTAACGCGATCGTTATTACACAGTTCCGATGAAATAGTATTTTGAAGGAGAGTGAGAATCGAACGAGTGAATCGTTTTATTGTTCAAATAAAATACTCTGACTTTTCGCAAACGAGGACTTATTGAAATAACAAAAAAGTCACTAAAATCAAACGCGTAATTCTCCAAGTATGCAAACGATTTGGAATAAATTGAACCATTTACTGAAATAATATTTTCCTCTGTCTTTAGAGCAGAGCCTGTTACGAGGATGCTACCTGATAATTGCGTTTCTACCCCCTATTCGATGATAGTGTTATACCAGTATTACAGCGTCGTGTAATGTCCACAACTGTAATAAGACAATTTTTTAATAATTGGACCAAACGACTTTAATCTTTTCGAGATATTAGAAAAATTAGTGTCACAAACCAACAGAATTTTTTTCAAAAAATTGCAATTGGTCACAATCGTAGAGAAAAATTTGAGGGTTGCTTTTTATTACCGTTTTTTATTCGGGCCTGTCTTGAATATTTAAAAACTGCATTTGGTAAATATTTGTCCTGAAGACGGAATTTTTCATTTCTCGCTAGAACATTTCTACAAAGAAAATATCTGGGTTGTATGTCTTGTTACTTGATCGTTTCGAGGTACTTCGATGTTTTATTTCGATCAACGCCATGTAGGTCATCTATGGGAACAGATGCCTGCCCCTGGCAAAACGCTTTTCCCACCAACGTGGTCGGCTAAGCTGAGTCGTACGAGGGAAAAGACGAAGGGGCACCGCAGCCCGGTAAAGATGCGAGCTGCGCGAAAGAGATTTGGTAGGGGAAGCAAGCGGCTCCTACCGTGCCATTCCATGTTTTCACAGCACATTCTTGTGCAGCGTAATTGTTTTATTCTGCATCATTATTCAAGTACATCAATGTTACTGATACGCATACTGAAAATTTCATCGAAATCGGTTGACGAAGAAAAAAACAGCGTTTTCTACTAAGGATCTCCATAAGAACGATTGAATTTTGTCAGTACTTGTAGATTGTATTTATTCTGTTTTTTTTTATTCTATAATTATTACAGAATATTTTTTGTTTAAGAATCATTATTTTATAAATATCGCAATAATTTCCAAAGTAATTTTAAATTCTGATATTTTGTTAGATTGTCACCTAGTAATCACTTTCATATTTCCTATATGTGTAAACTCCACACAATCCAATTTTGCAAAAACTTTAACAGCTTCTATCTCAATAACTATTTGTTTGCGACATATTGTTCCTTTCAATCTTTTTCTCTTCTCGATCAGCAGAAGGTGTCAATGTAAAAAAGAAACTGTAACAACAAGTTTCTTCGTTATAAACAATTTTACGGCAAGTTTCTCTTATAAACGTCCACCGATCCAGAGATGTAGATTCATCCCTAGGACGGATGACCGTTACTATTTATACACCCTGTACATAATCTGCTTCATACAAAGGTAATAGGGGTATCGTATAGGGGTAACAATAAAGGGAACGAGACAGGGGATTCACAGCTGCATCAGAAAGGGGATTCGCATAGTTACAAGACATTTTAAATTCGGGGGCCGGCAGGCATTTGGCCTTGACTGTCACGCTGTGTTACGCTGTGCCTTTTTTTCTAAACATTTTACGTCTTCAATAAGTAAGTAATCAATTAAAAATGCATACCACCGTGTTTGTACATGTCTTTGCTACGTCTGTATAGAGCCTTTTTTTCGATACGAACACTAAATCTCTCGAAATTAAGAGAATCTCTTAGCGGCAGCCATCTTGTGACGTCATACTTGCTTCAGAATTCGAATTTTCTGCCGAATATTACAAATTACTCCACGATGAGGTAGAAATTCGCAATTTGGACTCTATACAGACGTAGATTGGACTTTTAGGAAACACAATTGACCACTTCTAAACTGCTCATTGCAATATTGAAGCGGCAGTTTGTCTAGATTTTGACCCTTGCATACGTATATGGATTTCAAACCATGCCGGCCCCCTTAAGGGTGCGTGGCCGTTTGAGATCTCCAATGCTATCGGAGAGTGCTATTCCTATCTTGCAAAATAAAACACTGACGAATTTTTCTCTCGAGAGTAAATCGCGACAGTTTTACTCTCAGAGACACGACTTATGTTTTTTTAATGTAATTTTTCAGCATCGTGCGATACCGAAATTCGTTTTACAAGGAAAGTTTTCCTTGTGATTAAAAAAATTTGAATCAGTGATATTTTTTAATTTCAAAATTTACGTCCACAATCAGAGACCTCAAAACATTATATTTCAAATTTTTGCGGAAATCAAATAATTTTTGCAAATACACGACCGCCATTTTTTTAAATTTTGAGTGCAGATCTGTAACCGGCGATCCCGAAAACCTTAGAATACTAATTTTTTAACAGAACGAACAATTTCGTAACGTACACGTTCGCCATATTGGATCTGCCATTTTGTTTTTTTAAATTTTGCGTTCAATTTCGTAATCAGCGACTTCGAGCTGATCGACTTTCGAATCAAAACATTAAAACACAAATATTCAATTAAATCTGGGTCCATGACGGTCTTCCTGGAAATTGCAATCCGCCTAGGTAAGGGGCCACTTCTGTAAGGTCCTGGTCTGCGCAGGGACATGATCGTATGCAGGAAAAAGAAGGAGATATTGGTGGAAGATTCGCTTCCTTGTTGGTCTAGTGATGGGATATTGATCGGATTTGTTGGCGCAGGCGCGACGATTGTAGCATGATTAAAGTACAATTTTGGCTAAAATGGGGTACTTTAGTCATCCCGTATAATTTCGCAAAATGATTTGATTATGAAAAATGAATGTATAACATGTGTATGCCAATCAAATGGTAATAATAATTTATCAAAAATATGTAACACGCTTGTTTCGTCGTCTCGTCCTGGACACTTCCGGTTTTTCCTGCCAATAATAGTACCCCACTACTGTCGTCACAATATAGATACATTACTGCGCCGGACGCGCATGCGCAAAAACCCCGACGAAAATCCCCCCACTGAAGTAGTCAGGTCATCCGGCTGACGGAGCTTGCGAGTTAGTCTTGCCTAAGCCGTCGAACCGTCGAACCAGATCTACGCGATGAAGGTATGTAACTTTTTAAGTTTTATATAAAAATGTTGTTTAACCCTTTGCACTCGAAGCTATTTCAATTCCAAAATGAAACATTTCTTCCGACCTAGAATATTGCCCTCCTATATATTTTTTTTCATGTTATATATACGAAAATAGTGCAACTTACTCGTACAATACCGAATGTTTAGTAATTTATTAAATACAAACAAATTTGATAATGTAAAAAATATTTTGAATAATGATACAACAATTTTTAGTGGTGCATTACAGTCATCATTCGAGTGCTAAGGGTTAATAAGACTTTTGGACACCCCCACCCCGAACCGCTCTTTTCGAAATATGACATAGATTATTCTAGTCCTTTTTTACATGCTGCACACCAAATGTTGTCGTTTTTGGCGCAAATGTCATCTTATTTATTTAATATATCTTATTTACCCGGTTACCCGAGTGCCCAGGAGATGCCCCCGCGCCGCACCGATTTTGATAAAATTTAAATATACTGTAAAACTCAATATTCTGAACTTTCTCCTATACATATAACCGCTGTTCAGCATTAATTTATGAAATATTCGCGAAAAACTGGAGTTACTACTACATTGAATTTTGCCTGTATGTGTACGTCCGAGGGGTGCGTATGTGTCAGCATGGTACGATCGCGCGACTATTTCTACAGATATATCACGGTGTTTGTGCCCTTCGGCGGCCGTTGTCACAACCAAGTGCGTCGCGGCGATCGATTTCTTCGGTTGTTTTCCCCTAAAAGTCGCGTCGCGGACTTCGCGTTTTTTTGTTTCGACCTACCTCGTTTTTAACTTTCCGGCACGTAGTCACCTCAGAGCAGCCATTTGCAATGGTCGCGCTACTAACGAACGCCATTTCTCGACGTGCCGGGTGTAAGTACGTATTATCGGGTTTGGTTTGGACTACATTTGGATTAGTTTTCGAGGTAGGTTTGAGTTAGTCTTGAGTTAGATTCAAAATTTACTGTGCAAAATTCAATGTTAGTCTATATCACCATATAAAATATATTTCTTTTGCAAAAAAATTTATATTAGGATGAAAATTGACATGAATTGTCTCTTTATTTTCTGAGATATTCGCAAAAAACTGTCTATTTTGATGAAAAATTCTGCCTATTTCGAATGACCGAATTTGATCTTTAGGGCGGGGGAGGGTTCTTTGGTTAAAATCCACAAGGAGATTTTTATTATCCACCCTATGAAATTATCGAGTCGAAGGGGTCAATGTTCTTAAACTTTGCAATCAAATTCACAGAAGTAATTTATTCATGATGTACTATTGTATATGTATCCATTGAGTTTATAAACGTTAAATGAAGTCTTCACAAGTGCAAGTATTTCAGGTACAGACGATTGCTAATTGCACCGCAAACGATCCCTTCATTTATTCTGAAGTTGTCCCTACAATTTATTTTCCTTACCGCGTGTAGTAGCTTGAAAACTTTACCTTCTGCCGTTGAATACATGTTATTATTTATTTTCAGTGTTTTAAGTGTGAGGCCGGCCATTGGATGCAATGTGGGTTCGCTGTTCACCTCACTGACTGGTTCCTCGGTCACCCCAGGGCCTCGTGTTTTGTTTTCAACAGTTAAGAAGAAATTTCACAGGTATTTTCTCATTATTTCTTTATCAATGTTTTAATTTGAATAGATCTTGTTTTCTTGAATTTGGAATTTATAGGATAGGGGTCTTAGGGATTGCTATTCCCTTATAACTTCTGCGAAATATATTCTTTACGTTCCTTGAGTTTTAGTGCCTTATATATATATTAATATATACATTAATAACCAAATTACGAGAAGTGCCCGAAAACAGGCCATTTGTCCGCACTGTGCTGCGGTCTCTTTATTTTCCGAGATATTCGAAAAAAACTGTCTATTTTGATGAAAAATTCTGCCTATTTTGAATGACCGAATTTGATCTTTAGGGCGGGGGAGGGTTCTTTGGTTAAAATCCACAAGGAGATTTTTATTATCCACCCTATGAAATTATCGAGTCGAAGGGGTCAATGTTCTTAAACTTTGCAATCAAATTCACAGAAGTAATTTATTCATGATATACTATTGTATATGTATCCATTGAGTTCATAAACGTTAAATGAAGTCTTCACAAGTGCAAGTATTTCAGGTACAGACGATTTCTAATTGCACCGCAAACGATCCCTTCATTTATTCTGAAGTTGTCCCTACATTTTATTTTCCTTACCGCGTGTAGTAGCTTGAAAACTTTACCTTCTGCCGTTGAATACATGTTATTATTTATTTTCAGTGTTTTAAGTGTGAGGCCGGCCATTGGATGCAATGTGGGTTCGCTGTTCACCTCACTGACTGGTTCCTCGGTCACCCCAGGGCCTCGTGTTTTGTTTTCAACAGTTAAGAAGAAATTTCACAGGTATTTTCTCATTATTTCTTTATCAATGTTTTAATTTGAATAGATCTTGTTTTCTTGAATTTGGAATTTATAGGATAGGGGTCTTAGGGATTGCTATTCCCTTATAACTTCTGCGAAATATATTCTTTACGTTCCTTGAGTTTTAGTGCCTTATATATATATGTATATATTAATATATACATTAATAACCAAATTACGAGAAGTGCCCGAAAACAGGCCATTTGTCCGCACTGTGCTGCGGTCTCTTTATTTTCCGAGATATTCGAAAAAAACTGTCTATTTTGATGAAAAATTCTGCCTATTTTGAATGACCGAATTTGTTCTTTAGGGCGTGGGAGGGTTCTTAAACAGAGAAACCCAAAGATCATACCGGTAGGAGACGACCTCACACACACACAAACGCAAACTTTGTCCTGTTCAAACTGCGTTGAAACTTCTGCCCCTATAATGGTGTTACGTCCCGAGTGGGACGTATTATGATTTTTAGGGGATAGGACGCAGTTTCGAACCTACCTGCATACACTGGCTACGGTTCGGGAAATGGAGGATCGTTTAAATAAATTTGTACCCTTATTTCGAAACTAACAAAATTATTGATTTATTCAAAGTGAGGTTCTGAATCAGAGATTGCAAATTTGATTTTACACATAGGGATTATATAGCGCGTATGCTAGAGTGCTTACGAGTACTTCGTTTATGACAATAATAACAATAATATTAGTATTACCGAGTCTGTGGGAGTCGCTTCGAATTTGTTCGCAAAAATAGTAGTCGCTAGGAGTCGCTTCGTATTCACTCGCCAAGTACAGGAGTCGTTGGGCACTGCAAGCACTTCGCGGAACTTTAAACTAAAAACCGAACTGGACTGCTATTGTTTATATCTGGGAGAACTGAATGAACTTTGACAAAACGTAACTCACTGGATGAAACTTTTATGACGGAATGAACTGAGTTTGAGGAGTTGGTTCCCCCTTTTTATAAGATGGACAGTCCTTTGTTTTTCAAAGATGCTGGCTCAGGAGTCTCTACCTTGCATCTTTTTACCTTCTTGATGTCTTCTGGCTAGTGTGTCGACACTCGTACTGAGGCGTCCGAAAGTGTCGTCAGTCCGCCTGTTGGACTTCGCGGGGTCGTAAATCCCGTTTCTCTTGCTCGCGGACGATATTCGGGCCTTGACGGAGTTACGGGGTAGCTACGTCTAGTTGAAATGAAACTCGACGTTTTGGAACAACACTTCAATCTATTTTAACTTAACATTTACAAGTCAGTTGGCGAGGTATGACGCGTACAACGAGTTTTCTAGACGCGATCGATTTGTGTTTTCTTCGAGGTATCTTAGCTTTCTGCGGTTCGGTGTCGTGTCGTCTATAAAGTCAACTCGGGCTCTTCTTCTATTGGTTAATGGGTGGTGCATTTGGTCGTCGGAGTGGGGATGCGATTTGGTGGAATTGTGTTTAGATGATCTGAATGGATTAGGTGTGAGAGATATGGGAAAGATGGTCTGGAAAATTAAATGTTTGTGTATTGCCCCTTCAATGGGCTCGTTCACGGAGGTCTCCAAGTGGTGTCCGATGACACTCCAAATCTTGGGACCGTCGCTTCGCCTAAAGTGTTTTGGCTATCGCAACCGACCGTGTTTATTATAACTCACGTTCGGTCTGTGTGGGACCGAACATGCCGCCCGCCTTGAACTATTTAGTTCAATAATATATACAATGTGATTTTACGATATGCTACGATATGTGTTATGATTTGTTACGACAAGATTCAAAATAAGACTATACGATAGATACATTTCGTTATAACTAGATTAAACTACAGTTATACAAATGTAAACGAATAAGTAAGATACGAATAATGTAAAGTGTTTATGAGAACAAACAAAACCAAAAAAGGAGACACGCGAATATTGTTTATGTTCTTAACCTATGGGTTAGCTTCGTATTAATCTACGCTTTGTTAGTGATTATTCGAATATAAAGAAACGTCTTATTACATTAGATCTTACATTGATCGTATAACGGAAGTGGAGCTACGCGTTTTACACAACGTTTGTACTCTCCGTGAATCGTTTTTACGGTGACTACGCGAATGACACCGTCCTGACCAGGATGCACTGCAGTAATACGTCCGAGTGGCCACTGCAATGGGGGGGGGGGCATCGTCTTCTCTTATGATTACCAGCACGCCCACGGCAATACTCGTTGCTCTTTGTTTAAACCACTTTTTCCTTGTGATTTGCTCCTGCAAATAGTCTTTGGCCCACCGCTTCCAAAAATGTTGCCGCATTAGTTGTATATGCTGCCAAGACGATAGTCTGCCGACTGGTGTTTCAGTGAAGTCGTAGTCTGGCACACTTGTTAAAGGTTCACCGACAATGAAGTGGCCAGGAGTCAATGCTTGTAGGTCGTTGGGATCGGTGGACAATGGAGTGATGGGACGGGAATTCAGAATGGCTTCTATTTGGTTTATGAATGTTAGTAACCCCTCGTACGAAAGCAACGTATTACCAATCGTCCTTACCAAATGATGTTTTGTTCGGCGAACTGCTGCATCCCACAAATCCGCCCGAATCCGGTGGATGCTGGTTGATTTCCTTGGAGCGGTCACCCATCCCTCCTTGTGACGTGGCCTACGGTTGTTGTACCTCGGTGATCTTGTAACGTAGTGGTGTTCCTACCCCTTCGAATCATCAGATGAAATCATTTTGCCAACATTTCAATTTTCACTAACAATACTAGTGGCACCATAAAAGATACACTACCTTTCAAAAGTGTGGAAGGAGCTGAACAGAATCTTATGGAACTTTATTGTTTAAGATTTTTTATTATAATCAAAGTATGACTTTCTCTGAAAATTGAATTTAGTAAAGCGAAAGAAGCTAGGGAAAAAAGGCAAAGGAACAAATGATACATATATAATAATGAATACGGATTTGATGGCATATTAATTTAACTTTTATTGAATACGCTTGAAATAAAGATATATTTTATATATATTTATAAGCTTACAGCCTTGACTTGGCTGTCGCTAAAAATAAAGACACGCATTGTCTTATTTCCACCTCCGTAATTGTAGTTTGCCTTCTTCTTGTGGCAGCTGTGAAATTAAAAATGAAACAAAATACATACATATGTATTACGTATAGCTCGTGGCAATACATAAAAGTAATAATTATAGTTACTTACTCATTACAGCATCATATAATTTTAAATTTACAAATGATAATTTTTTCTTCTTTCCTTATCCGGAATAATTCGTAGCTGCTTCATTTGTCATAATTTTCCGAAGCATATTATAAATAATTTTTTTGTTGGTGTCTCCACCGACTAAATATAACAGTTGTACCTGAAAAATATATGCCATTATTTATTTGATGTCAACATTACAGATTATATATATGAACCACATACCAAACAACAGTAAATACAAACCAGCGAATTAAATTTTTCTGTGTGTTCTGATATCATCGTATCAAAATCGTTGATGGCAACTACCGACGCTAATGGTAATTGATTTAGAAAATTATTATCTAATTCGTCATGGCTGCTTCCACCCGTTACTCTAACATTTAATAATCTTTCAATATTCTCTAGTTTATTTAAAATTAATTTTACGTCGTATTTTATTTCGATATATTGCCGACTTAATGCGGTCAATTGTCCCTCATCCTTATTTGTTGTTATACTATGTACATCTGTGGAGAATATCACAAAGTATTATTATCACCTTAAGTTTATTATCTTATTATATGTATAATTGATTACTATTTTGATATTTATAATAAAGATTTAGCATTTTTGTCTATTTTCCGACTTACTTGGTGTTTCTATTTGCGATGGCTCAATTGGTTGGCTTTCTTTCGAAGAATCAGATGAATCGGATGATTCGAAAATAATGCGCTTTTTGGATATATTGTGTTTTGGAATTTTGGATACTTTTCTCGTTGGCGACATTTTAAAAATTATATAAAATAATCCTTAAAAATATAAATTTATAAATACCTCAATTAATATTTACTTTAAAATAACGTAATTAAACTTAAATTTAGTGATACTGATGAAGCAGTTCACATGCTACGAAATATGAATGGCATTTAACTACGAATGATTTGTACAAAATTTCATTTAGTTCGTAAGACAAGATTTCATCAGTGAATTTATCAAATTTAAATAATCCTATTATTTTGGATTTAATAGGGAGTTTATAAAAATTTTTTAAGTTTGTTGATAATTTCCCAACTATTCTGTTTTCTAATATGTCTGTGACTTGTAGGACATGTCCATTTTTTAAAAAGACATAACGGTCACAAAATCCATACGCTTTTAATTTAAAATAAGGAAGTTGTATTGTTTTTCTGTTATTGCTGATTGTAATCCTTATTTGTGTATTAATATTTTCCGTGACTGTAGGCATTCCATTTTCCGATAATCTATTTGTTATTTGTGCTAAAGGTTTATTCCATCTACGTAGCATGCTTACTAGCTTTCCTAAATAGTTTTCAAAAGGAAAGCAACTTAATTCCTCCAAAGAATATCTTAAATTTTCTACGTCGTCTGAAATGTGCACTAAATTATGAATATTATATGTACAAAATTCTCTGCCATAAAGGCTAGGACAATTGTCAACAAATTTAAATAACATTCCCCGAGCTGTATTTAACCACTCTGCGTTTGGATATAACTTATTATGTAATAAAATTCTAATAGCGACATGAAATAACAAGAAGTGATCATAATAATTATCTGGAAGAATTTGTTTTAACAGAATGGGTCCCAAGTATAAAAGGAATAGTCGGAACTCAGTAGCTTTGAATCGAGGTAGCTCCGATATGGGACGCGATTTACGATTAAATTCACTGGGTACATATTTTGCTGAAGATGTCATTCTCTTTGATAATTTATTTTTATCTGAAATTCCAAGTTGTATTTTGCACCAATGACCGAGTAATTTTTTCATTACCCCTAAGCAACATAAATGCATATAATCTAGAGCAAAATGTTTTATTATATCGAGTTTAATTATATTTAACAGAGGTGTTCTTTGATTATTTCGATGATGAGCAATGTCGTGAAAGTTTTCAAAATGGGAATGCGTTCGAGCGCTAGCGTCACGTTTTACATAACCAATTCGTTTTTTGTAATATATACCCGTTTCTGTACTTCTTTCGCAACCTTTGTAACCCGTATGTCCTTTATTATTTTTTAAAAATGCTCTCGCAGGTGCATCACACGTAAAACATATAACAGTTACTTTAAAATTATTACCATCGTAAAATAATCCATATTCTAAAATATCGTTTAATTCATGTACAAAATCATTTAAATAATCAGTCAAGGAATTAGGTTTTGCATCGCCATAATATATTGCTATTGGAAAAGGGGGCACCGTACAATGTTTCAATACTATTTTGCATAAAATGGGCCAAAACTGTTTATTTGAACTTTTTGAAAGTGGAATACCAGCGACATTAAAAATTAATTGAAACATAAATGTTTCTTTCAGCTCCGTCAATACACTTTCATTTTCTAATAAAGTAAATAAATGCGGCTTTATACCTAAATATGAATATTGAGCTATCGTATTCTTTTTGCTAATAAGTGATGTAATATTGCTTGATGAGCGCATAGTCTTTAATATAGTTCGTGCATCGCGTGGAATCTGATAATCAGGAAAAAAGTCCTTCAAGCCTTTTAATAAATTGTTTAGTTGGGTATGATTGATTTTATTTTCTAGGGACCATGTTTTTAAAAAGGTAATTAATTTTAAATTTCTAAAAGCAGTAGATGTATCATCTGTAATGTAATTTGTGTTACTCCTATTATTTGTAATTTGAAGATCAAATTGTGAACTCTGATCGGATATGACGGGGTCATTAATTGTTGTCGAATTATTTGGCATGATTATACTTTCTTCTTCGGTATGAAGACTCATCTGACTCTGATTGAAAGCTATCTGTTTCTTTATAAATTTATATTTTTTGTAACGTTTTTCGGCCATTGTGAAATTTAATTGTGTAACTGCAAAATAAATGGTATATGAAAAACTATCTTTGAAAGCTTTGATAAATGTTACGTTTAGGGGTGGCAGCTCGGATGACCTTGACCTTGATATATGTTGTCAAGGTCACCTTTTTGCTCGTTTTTAATTAAAAAGTTATGAACAAAAAAAGTTTGAAAAATGCAACAGTTATTTTCAGTATTGAAGGCAAAAACGACTAATATGTGCGTGGAAATGAAGCAAGTATTAAGGAAAAAAGTCATTTGGGTTGGCAACGTACGCGTGAAATAAAAACACATGTACGAAATCAAAATGTGGAACATTGTAAGCGTAGTCGGGCGGCCCTCACCGCCAAACTAACCACAAAACAACTTGTATATGATTCTGTATATTTCAATTAGTGTTCAGTGACAGATTGTACGAGAATAAACTGTACTTGTAACCAAAATTTAACGAAAGTTTTTTGCAATTATTTCGCAAACTAAGTCCAAGCGACGGATAGATGTATAGAGAAAAGTTGTTCAGAATGTTGACCTTGACAACATATGTCATCCAAGGTGCCTCCCCTAAACGTAACATTTACCAAAACTTTAATTGCAAGTCTTTAGAAAATGAAATATATATATTTATTTATTTATTATACATTACATAAATGTACTTACCTTTTCTGCGATCGATGAAATGCAGGTGTAGAGAGGTATCCGTTTGTATTATTACACTACACGCACGCTACGTATTTCTATACTATAATAACTTTTCTATACTATTCTATACTATAATAACTTTTCTATACTATTCTATACTATAATTATACTATGTATACATATAGGTCGCGTTCCGCAGTCAAACCGTTCGTTATGTAAGAGCTGGCTGAAGACTGAAGACTAGAACGCAAAAATTGTGGTGGAGGTGATGAAGCAAAGTGGGAGAAAATTGGGGGTGAGATCTAGAAAATGGTCCAGACGTTGTCTTAAACTGTAAATGTTATGGCGCCGGAAAGTCGTACAAAAAATCGGACGAGTCCCGTCGCTTCGAGCTCAAGAGCCTTCGACACTTAGACTGATATATTTCTTCTAGTCGGGTGGTCGAAGTCTTGAGATTTGGTGTCAAATTCATTCTAGAGATACATTCGTGGGTCTCACATTGTATACGTTGCGTCCCAACACAGATTGCTCGCTAAAGAATGAATGATCTCCGCTGCAATAAGGCCAGGACCTCTCCCAAATACTTTGACTGCAGTCGAATGTTTATATTTTCTAGCGCAGCGAGTATAATCTCCAGACTCTGTTTAGACAAAGCCGAGAAAGATCTCGAATAGGTTCCAATACTATGGGGAGTCTGTTGCTACGAACTTTTTAATCTTATACAGTTCAATCACGTTGCGTAAGACATAAGAGTTACGATTATTGTTCGTGCAACTTTGTCGCACATAGGAAGAACATTAATTAATTAATTAATTAATCATAACTCTTATGTCTCACGCAACGTGATTGAACTGTATAAGATTAAAAAGTTCGTAATGTCTTATAATATAAATGTATGTCGATTAAGTGACACACTCGAATTCAAAGTAAATTAAAAGTAAACATTTTACTTCCAGTATTGAATAAAGATTTATTTTATATTTGAAACCAATATTTCATTCGTAATATGAAAGTTGTATGACTTCCATATTCTGGAAGAAATATTTTTCCATGAAAAGTATTTCCTGCATATTTAAAAAAAAATCCTATTTCTTATATTAAATAAAGATGCATTTTATAATGAGAAAAAAATATTCTTTTCATAATATGAAATAAATATTATCTGTATATTAGGAAAAAAATATTCCATTTCTAATATTAAATAAAGATTCATTTTATAATGAGAAAAAAATATTCTTTTCATAATATGAAATAAATATTATCTGTATATTAGGAAAAAAATATTCCATTTCTAATATTAAATAAAGATTCATTTTATATTTAGAAAAAAATATTTTTCTCCTAACATGAAATAGATATTTCCTGTATATTTCAAAAAGAATATTTGTTTCTTAATGTAGAATAAATGTTATATGTATATTTAAATATTAAAAACAGATTGTATCTCTTTTTAATATTGTATGAATATGTATACAATATTTTGTGCTACTAGGGAACAATTAGGTCGTCCATATAAGTCAAAACCTTTCTCTCGTTAATCAAATCTTTAAAAACAGCATTTATAAATTTCTGGAATACTGCGGGTGAATTACATAAACCAAATGGAACATAAGAAAATTCATACTGACTATCCGGTACTATAAAAGCAGTATACTTCCTACTAACTTTATCTATAGGCACGTGAAAGAATCCATTCTTCAAATCTAACGTAGTAAAAATTCGTGAACCTTGCAAAGCGTCCAATTGGTCATCGATCAACGGCAACGGGTATCGATCTTTAATTATTTTCGTATTCAGTTTTCTATAATCTACACAAAGCCTGGTTGTACCATCTTTCTTTTTACCGAGTACCACTGGGCTAGCGTAATCAGAAAGAGAAGGCTGCACGATATCGTCGGAAAGCCACTGCTTTATATGTTTATCTACTTCTCCTTTCTCAAAAGGGGACAAACGTCTAGCCTTCTGATAAACTGGTTCGTCATCTTTAAGTATTATGGACATTTTCACACCCGTTTCCCGTGTTTTAAGTGGTTTATAATCTCTAATCAGATCGTTAATGACGCTTCTATGCTTGGTATTCGAAATTTCTGATAAATCAATCTTGTTTGCTTCGTCTATACAATCAATTTTGTAAATTTCGGGTATATTACCTTGAGACTGGAGTTCTTTTTCAACGCTACGGATAGAAATTACACCCCCCTTGATATTTATCTCCACAGTGTTCAAAAAATCTGTGCCAATTATTAAATCATGCTGCATTAATGTATCAGATATTACCCAGATATTGATTGGATATTCACTACCATCGATCTCTATTCGTGCGTTGAACTGTCCTATCGTCATATTAGCTTGGGATCCAATTCCGCAAAATTTAATTTCTCGTCGTACTAATGCTGGCGACCCTATTCTCACGTACTGTTCTGCACGCATTACCGACAAATCGCTACCGGTATCAACTAATGCCGCTAAACTCTCTCCATTCATCCTTACATTCTTGTAGTATTTTTCGCGCGTATACTCTGAAAAATTACAAATGGCATTCACATCATCTTTCTTTGGACAATTTGCTGCCACGTGGCCAAACATCTGACATTTAAAACACTTCGCGCCGCGATTTTTTAAAGGACAGTTCGTGCTGTAATGATTTTCCATACCGCAATTAAAGCAACGATTGACATTTCTGGGTACTTCCCTTCTCTCGCCTCTCGGTGACGTAAACCTCTCGTTCTCCCTCGGTGGTCGCAACGGTCTCTCTTCCACTCGCATCGGTCCATACGCTCTGTCATCGAATCTGGGTTGACGGTACATCCTTTCTTCTTCCCTCGGTGGTTGAAGCGTCTTCTCCTCCGTCCTCCATGGTCGGAATATCTTCTCCTCTGCTCTCCGTGGTTGAAGCGAATTTTCCTTGGCCCTCGCATATGATGCATACGTCCTCGGCAAGAACTTCCCATACAACGACACCCCCTCGAACGCCTCCAACAATGATGTCTTCGTCTCCAGTTTTTGAGCGCGGGCAATGTTTCTTAATGTGAAATCTGGGATTCCCTCGATAACGTAGTCCACAACGTCTCTGTCACTCATGTTAAGACGATTTGCCATAATCACTTTCTCATGCATATATTGGCTAAATGCTTCCTCTCGTCTCCAAATACGCCGTTCAAACTCCTGCCGCAACCGGATCCTGTTTGGTTCGCGGTAAAACATTTCTCGTAACCCTTTCAATAGTTCTTCGACTTGCATCGCGATGCATTCAGGTTTTGAGTGAAACCACTCGAACGCTTTTCCTCTTAAACGTGACGAAATAACCAGCCTCATTATTTCATCCGTCACCCGATATGTTGCCTTCAGTAATCGCACCTGTTTTTCCCACATTTCATATGTTTCCACGTTGCCATCGAAATAATTTAACATCTCCGCCACCATTGATGCAGTCACACGCGGTGTTATCTCGTCTTGTATTGTCGGACGAAATGTATTAGCTGCCGGCCCATCGCCGCCGATTCTTAGTTGTTGCATATTTTTCAGAAATTCGATCTCTCTGCGTGCCAGGTTAAGTTCGTCTTCCTTCAATCTCTTCTCTCTCCGACAAAGTTCAATTTCCCGCTGCATGTCAGCCCACTCTATCTCACTCACACGATGGGTACCTGCCTCTCCTAACTGCCGATCTTCCTCGCGGCCTGACGATTCGGTTTCACTGTCCTTCGCCCAGTTACCCGATGGATCAGCTTCCATTAGTCGGTGTATTAATTCGGCTTATACACCCGTTGTACCCAGTCCCATAGCCCGCAGTTTTTCTTTCAACTCTGCTACGGAAAAGTCACTGGCAGATCTCATCGGTAAACTCATTGCGCAAACAAAAATAACCCACAATAAATCGCACTAATCAATTATACCAGTCACAAACTCTCATCGTCACAATTACGACTGTCACTCTTGCTTTCAATCCCTATTGTGCACTTTGATCCCTAATAATTGTCACTTTTCACACGAACGAATATCCCAACTCACGGATTTTCGTAGACACGGACGAGCCCCCAAGATTGTAGGGATCTTCGGTGCATAGGGATCAAAGACGAAAATCAAAGCAACAACATTTAATGATACAGAATATATATATGGTTATGCAAAACAAAAATTAAACAACATGAACTCGCTCGATCGCTTTCTCACTATAAAACTCGCTCTCTCTCTCTAAACTCGCTTCTCGACCTCTCGCACGACTCTTCACGCCTTCATTCATACCGATAACATAGACATGCACTCCGATCTACAATTCGTAGGACCCACGAGTCGAGGATCCCACATATATAAAGCTAAGAACATCAGTGAGCCAATTAGTTCCCTGTGTTACGTCCCAGGTAGGACGGATTATGATTTTTATGAGATAGGACGCAGTTTTGAACCTACCTGCATTCACCGGCTACGGTTCGGGAAATTGAGGATTGTTTAAATAATTTGTATTCTTATTTTCCAAAAACAAACAAAATTATTGATTTATTCAATGTTAGATGCTGAATCAGATGTTTTAAATATGATTTGACAAATAGAGATTATGCGTAGTTAACGCATAAACTAGATAGCTTACAAGTATTTCGTATAATAATAATGTTAATTTTTACCGAGTCGCTGGGTTAGTATCGCTTCGCAAATGTAGTTGTCGCAGATCGCAAGTCCAATAATCGCAGCCGCGGGTCGCCAATTCCAATAATCGCAGCCGCAGGTCGCCAATTCCAATAATCGCAGCCGCAGGTCGTCAATTCCAATTCACCACTTACACTGAACTTTTGTTAAACCTTAAACCTTTACTGAAGTTTGAACTTCACTTCAATGACGGACTGGTCTGGTCCAAACTTTATGACAGAATGATTGATCTTTGAAGTATTGGTTCCCTTTTATAGGATGGACAGTCCATTGTTTCAATAGGATATTGATTTGATCTTTTATCTAATGCGCGTCATTCTTACCATGGGATTAGTGTGCCTTCTTGGAACTTGGCGCAACTGGACACACTTTCTGTTTATTTGTCGGGGTGACATCGATCTTTGCTGCGTCTCTCGCAGGAGGATAATTGGAATTGTTTTGTTCGCTATCTAATTTTCTAGAAATTTTAACGCCTATCCTAATCCTATTTATTTCCTTCTCCTTGCGTGACATTATTGGGTTTCAACAATAGTTCATAATAATTCTTTGTCTCAAGTTTTATTCGTTTGATTCTTAAGCGGTCGAATCACCGGACATGTGACACCGTCTTACTTCCTAGAATCTTAAGGCTTATCTTAATCTTATTTATTCTTCTCTCCTCGCGTGGCATAATTTTTATTTGAAGTTTTATTTGTCTTATTCATGAGCGATCGAACCACCGGACGTGACACCTGTATGGCGTTTGCGCCATCGCATCCTTTTCTTCTTGGGTAGTTGGTCCATCATTGATAGTTAAAAGGACTCCTGGATCCAACGGTGTAGACACTCCACGACATTCCATTATGCTGTATTTCTGTAGTAGCGTCTCTATGTATTGTCTTTGTGACATGCGTATGTCCCCTTTGTGATTCCTTTCTATTTTCACCCCTAGTACATGACTCATCTCACCAAGGTCTTTCAGTTGATACGCTAACGATAACTCGTGTACGACTTGCATTATCGACTCTGACTCGCTCGAAAATATAAATAAATCGTCTACGTACACGATAATAGTTGTCCACTGTCCTCTAAGGTAAGTACAGCACGATGATTTCAACCTCCGGAACCCACGTTTGGTTAGGAAGTCATCCAGTTCCCTGTTCCAATTTCTCCCGGACTGTTTCAGACCATAAATTGGACGTAGCAATCTTGCGATTTTTTCTGCCTCGTTTTTGTGCAATGACGGGATTCTCATATAAATTTCCTCTTGCATCTCCCCGTACAAATACGCACATTTTATATCCACGTGCCTAGTGTACCAATTGAATTCCGCTGCTAATGCTAGTAGTATTCTGATCAGAGAAAAACTCGCAACTGGCGAATACGTTTCTTTGTAATCAATTCCTCTCTTCTGCGTGAATCCCTGGGCTACTAACCTTGCCTTGTATCTCGCTAATTTGCCATTTGCATCGGTTTTCAATTTAAACACCCACTTACTGCCGATAGCCTTTTTCCCTTTAGGTAACTCGGTTATTCTCCAAGTTTCCCTGCTTTCCAAGCTATTTATCTCGTCTCGCATTACATCCTTCCACTCCTCTGCCTGCGGGGAGTTCAAGGCCTCAGTTAGGTTCTGTGGTTCCACTATTTCCACAAAGTTTGCCTCAATGTCCTTTCGACATTATTACTTTCGGAATCATGTTCGCTGACGGACGTCTTCGGTTTTCCTTTGCACCCATATGGATTTCTAATGACCCTTTTGGGCCTACCCACCTTTTTGGTTGTGTTGGGAGTGTTGACCCCCACTATCTCCTTACTTACTCCATTTTGTGCAGGCCTTTCCGACGAGCTCTGCTCATCGTCTCGCTTCGCAGTCGTGGAGCAGCTCTCATTCTCTGACTCGGTTTCCGACCAGGCTTCGTCGAACCGCCAACTTTGTGCATTTTTCCTATATATCCATTCGGACCCTATCTTCTCTTCGACGAACCGCACATGTTTGGCAGTGAGTACATCTCCTAATGTTGGACACCACAATCTGTAACCTTTCGTGCGATTACTATAGCCTACCAGTATGCATTTCACTGCTCGATTGTCCAATTTATTTCTCCCTTGTCTGGGAACTCGTGCGTATGCTAAACAACCATACACTTTTAAGTGCAACACGCTTGGCTTATTCCCAGTCCATACAGCCAGTGGTACCTCATAATCGATCCCGGTGTGACACACTCTATTTTTAATATACGCCGCAGTTGTTACCGCTTCGGCCCAAAACTTCTGTCACAATCCGGCTGAAGCGAGCATTGACCTGGTCATGTCCAGTAACGTTCTGTTTATCCTTTCTGCGACGCCATTCATCTGCGGAGTTTCCACATTTGACCGCTCGTGCCGTATACCCAACTCTCTGAAATATCCATCAAGTTCTCTATTACAGAATTCCAGTCCATTGTCTGTTCTGAACCTTTTGACCTATTTATTTTGTTCACGCTCCACCTTGGATATGTAGTCTTTAATGTGAACTTTAGCTTCGTCCTTGCTTCTCATACACTTTACAATTGTTTTTCGAGAAAAGTCATCGGTAAAGGTAATAAAATATTTACTGCCACCGATTGAATTCACTGGCATAGGGCCACAGACATCAGAATGGATCAACTCGCATACCTGTCGTGTCTGTCTCTCCCTGAGTCTCTTACATGGGAGTTTTGTTGCCTGACCAACGCAGCACGCATCGCACGCAAAGGGCCTAGCCGAATAAGATGGTCAAAACTGCCCTTAGACGTTCTTCAATAATTAATGAACCATTCGAAAGCTGACCAAGAAAAACCCCTCTGAGCCAAATTTCAACCCCCTATCTTGCTCGTGAGGGTAGTTACAGGGTAAATTAGATTTTGAGCTTTTCCGTGCATTTTCCGCACTCTGATGCTTCCCAAAATTCTGAAAAAACATGTGACATATTTTGGACCCTAAGGCGGATTTTTGAGAATTTTTTCCGATTTTTTGGATGCAAACTGTGGTCGCAAAAAATGAAAAACCTCTAAAAAATCGGAAAAATGCAGGTTTCTCAAAAATATGAAAACATGCTATTGAGCTGTTTAGTGCCCCCATAAAGTACCATAACAGGCAGTGTCCTCAATTTTTTTTAGATTTTTCTTGTGGGCACTTTTTGTCCAGACAAGAAAAACCGAATTTTTTCGACGTTTCTGCTATTAGGAGGAAAGTTACACTTGTTGATTTTATCGCAAGTATATATTAAGTCATTTTTAACGTTATTACATTGAAACAAGTAAGTGTTTGACCTCAGAAATATGTTTTAAGAGAAAAATAAATTCTATTTCGTGCGATATATACCAGAATGTTCGCAACGTTTACAACGTCGCCGGTTGGCCGAGCAGTCAAGGTGTCGGACTACGGAGCGGAAACGCTGGGTTCTAATCCCGTCGAGGGTAAAGTTTTTTTTCCATACATCATCTTTATTTTTTCAATTTCTTATATAGTTTATTCATGTGATATTAACAATATTTTTTAAATGTTTTTAAAAAATATTGAGGTAACATTTTTAACTAACTTTTATTTATATTACTCCGATTTGACTTCGAATTTAATGATATTATTTTCTTGGATTAGGCAATAAATTAATATTTATATTATTGTGTTCGTCCACGATTTCCGCCAGATTAGAAATTGCTTGCGAAAATTGGTAAGATTCCGTGAAAAGAATTTTTAAATCTACTTCTGTCATTTCCGGAAAATCCAGAGTATCTACCGAGGATACTGTTTGAAATGGAGTCGTTTTGCAGTTCCAATTATATCCAATTTTTGGAAAGGTTTCGTTGTCTACTTGTTTGTGTAGAAGCTGGTACTTTTGACCTTGTATACTATACATTGCCTCTACAACCCAATGAATTTTCGTGACTTTTCAGGAATAATTCGACTCTTTCGTCGAAAGTTGAGAACGATTACCTTTTAAAGCAGGCATGAGAACTCTGAAACCAAGACCTGTTAAATGAGATGTAACATCTCGAAAACCTCTGTCGACAATACAAAAGTCTCCCCTCTTCATGATGGTTTTCAATCAAGTAACTATAAACGGAAATACATCCTCATGTACGTTACAATAAAGAGGAATGGCTAAGGCTTATTTGTACCTGATACCTCACTTTAAAAATAGTGATAGTATGTAGCCCTTTTCTTTCAATTTGACAAAAACCAATACTTTGCTGCGCGTTATTTATTCAGAATTCTTCTCATTTCCTCCCTAATTTATGAAGACGCAAGGCTTAGAAACCAGATTAATGAATTTTAATATTAAGAATGTTAGAGAGGGCCGTAATGAAGATCATATACAATTAGAGAATCGAGGAAGTGATAGATACTCTAAAACTATATTTACATATATGTATTTTACTCAAAAATGTTTCTTAAATATTTTTAAAACATTAAAAAAATATTTTAAAAATCACATGAATAAACCATGTAATAAAAAATTGAAAAAATAAAGATGATGTATGGAAAAAAAAACTTTACCCTTGACGGGATTCGAACGCAGCGTTTCCGCTCCGTAGTTCGACACCTTGACTGCTTTTTTTTTTTTTTGTAACAGGGCGTTTATTGTGCCAAAATAAATACAGTATATACAACGGTACAATAAACTTAAACGCTCAAAAAAAAGTATAACAGATATAAATGTTTAATATATAAACTAAAGGCTCGGAGTTCCGGGCACGCACGGTTTAATACTATGATTATATCTATATGTACACTGCACTTATTGCAACTATTAACGCTTATACTAAGTATGGCTTAACTTAATTAGGGACGCTTATATATATATTTATATGTACAGAAAGGCACGGATTGGGAAAAACTGTACAATCTTTGGTTTTTATGGGTTAAAAATGAGTTGATCCTATATGATATCTATAACTATGCTTGTAATATAATTTAATTAAAAAACTACTTAACGGTATTTAAAGGTATTTAAAAATATAATCTGATATAGCATTTAAGATTAGATAACATATATGTAAAAATATAATTTGTAAAAATATAATTTCACTCCCCGACGGGGAATCGAACCCCGGTCTCCCGCGTGACAGGCGGGGATACTGACCACTTTTTTTTTTTTTTTGTAACAATGTGTTTATTGTGCCAATAAATACAATATATACAGCTGGTACAATAAACTTAAACACAAAAAAAAGTATAACAAGGTATAATACACTTATGAGACTAAAGGCTCCGTTTTCGGAGCACGCACGGTCTTAACGCTAGTGTTTGTTTTTGTGCACTTATTGCTATTACATGATTATCTTATGAGATATACTTATCTAGATTATGGCTATGGGATATGTGCGCAGCTAGGCACGAGAGCTGTACAATCGGTTTTATATTTAGGGGGGGGGGGAGGGGAAGAGAAAGAGAAGATTTTTATATGTGATGGGATACTGACCACTATACTACCGAGGAGTCACAAATGTTAGTTAGTTAGCGCGATTATTTAAATAAACAATGTATGTGATTGGGGTTACAATGTATATATATGGGGAGGGGGGTGTTATAACCACCAGTATTTTTTTGTGTTTTGTCGGTGTTTATCGTTTACATCTACACTAGACAGTTTATAAATAAAGCGCATGTTTGGGTCGTCTCGCTGAATGTTTGTGTTGTATGTGATGTATTTGTCAAATGTTCTTCTATGGACGTGGTATATTAATGGTATATTGTTCGAGTTTTGAATATAGCCTTCACTATCCAAAAAGGTGAAAGATTCAGGAGGAGTATAGCCAGTTTTCATGGTTTCTGTGAAGTACATCGGGTTCGGATATGTGGCGGCAAAGATGAGGCTGTTAGATGATATTTGGCGGGTGCTGGCCCAATGGTTCCTAATCAGTTTTAGGATGAATAGGTCGATCCGGATGAGTTTGGCTTCTTCGTAGAGTCGGTGGTTGCTGATCATCTTGGTGAAGTTGGATTCCGGTGTCCGGTATTTGTTGAGGCAGGCTCTGATGCATTTCCGTTCGAAGATTCGGAGTCTCTCCATGGTTCCCGCGCTGATGTTGAACCAGATGGGGCATCCGTAGGTCAGGATCGGTCGTATGAAGAGCTTGTAACAGAGAATTTTTACGGATTTATCGAGATCTTTGGAATAAAACAGTCTTTTAAGGGAGAGGAATGCTTTTTGTGCTTTGCCGATTTGGATTTCTACGTGGAAGTTGTAGTTTAATTTAAAATCTAGATGTATGCCTAGGTAGCGAACCAACTCTTTGTGGGGAATTTTGACGTTGGGATTGAATTTATCGAAAATGTGAAATTTTTTTGAGTGTTTCTGCACATCGTAATTAGCGTTAGAGATTTTTGAGATATATGGTCTAAAGAGAATCGTCTCGCATTTATTTATATTTAATTTCAGTTTCCAGGTGTGAAAGTAGTCTTGGATTTTATTGAAGGTTTCTTGCAATTCAGTTTGGATTTTGGATACTTTGTTATCGCGCACGTAGACTAGTAGGTCGTCCGCGAAGGCTATTACCCCTTTAGAGTTGTCGCTATTTAGGCCATACATTTGGAGAAGATCGCTTATGAATATGTTAAACAAGACAGGGGAATTGACTGTGCCTTGTTGTAGGCCGTTATCGATGTTGAAACATTTGTTTGATTTGAGATGGCCGTTTGTAACGTAGAATTTTTTGTCATGTAGCATGCTCCAGATGATTTTAATTAAATGAATTGGAAATTCTTTTTTAAGGAGTTTAAAAAAGAGTCCATCCAACCAGACTGTATCAAAAGCTTTTTCTAGATCTATGAGTACGGCGCCTATGCAGTCGCCTGCATTTCTGGCCCAGCAGATGTCTGAAGTGAATTTAGTGATAGCGTGAACGGTGGAATGTTTATGGCGAAAGCCGAATTGAGATTCCGGGATAATTTCTTTGGAATTGCAAAAATCAACTATTGCGTTATTGACAAGTGTTTCGAAGACTTTGCTGATGTTTGGGAGCAGACTGATTGGCCTATAGCTATTGGGGTCGCTGCTGTTTTTGTCTTTCTTTTTTATGTTTATTAGTTTGGCCGTTTTCCAAGTTGCTGGGAAGTGATAGCAGTTTAAGCAGTTATTGAAAATAATTGTATAGAAATATATGTAACGTCCGGGGAGGTGTTTTAATGCTATGTTTGGGATACCATCAAAGCTCGAGGATTTTTTATTATTGAGATTGTGAAATGTATATTGTAGTTCTATTGGTGATGTGAAGTAGTTGGGAGGGATTTCTGGAGCTTCGGGATTGCTGGCTTTGTTGTTGTCTGTGAATGTACATAAGGTTCTACCGTTAAGTATGTCTTGCTGTATGTCTGTACGTAGTGCGTCTACTTTCTTGTGGATTATGTTGGACAGTTGTGGTTTGCCCATGTGGTTGTTTTGGGAGTGGACTGTCTCAAAGTGTGCTCCCATTACGTCTAATTTATTCTGTTCGTCCGTTATTAGAATTTTGTCGGAATCTGTCGAGAGGAGATTGATATTCAGATCAGCTCTGCTAAGGATGGCGGTGTTTGACGCGGGAATTTTTAAGGTGTCAATGTCGTTGTTTTCTTTGTGACGGAATATGCTATTTATTGACGGGAAAAGTTCTTCTTGTTGTCTGAGGGAGATTTTAATAATTTTCTTTTTCCAATGGTTGCTCACCGAGTTTTGAAAAGCTTTCTTAATTTCGTGTCTGGTGTGTTTTAATCTTTTTTGTAGATGGTCTATTATAGGATCGTTAGCGGAAGTGTAATTGCGGAGGTCTTTTAATCTATGAATTTGTGTAATGAGTTTACTTTTATCGGCTCTGAGTTGTTTGATTTCGGGTGTGATGTATTTGTCCGTCGAGTTGAAGTTATTGTCTATTTTCGGTACTGCGATATCAATTGCTTTTACGATGTTGTCATTCAGTTTCTCGATATATTCTTCAATTTCTTTTGTTGTCAAGTTTTTATTGTCGGGGATTTCCGTGTCGTCGTTGTCGGTTAGGAAGGTTTTGTATTTTACCCAGTCTACTTTATTGTAATTGTATTTTATGGTCGGGGTTGTTTCGTCAAAGATGAACTGTTCGGCTGTTGGGATGGATATGGTCATAAGGGTGGCTCTATGGTCGCTGTCGTATCTTGACGAGTGTAGGAGGTTGGGGCCAGGTATGTCGTGGAATTTGATTCTATTGTCCGAAATACAGAGGTCTATAAAGGCTCCGCTTTTCGGAAACGAGGGTATTGCGGTACTGTGGAGGGTTGCGCGGAAGGTGATTTGGCTTTCTATAAGCCATTTGTTTAAGGAGACTCCTCGAGCATTGTTTATGGTATTTCCCCAGGCATGATGTTTCGCATTAAGATCACCTGCTAGCAGGTAAAAATTGCTAGCTTTGTATAATTCTAGAGAATCGAAAAGGGCTCTGAGCTCTATCATGAATTCTTTCTTACAGCTGCTGGTGGCATAACTCGCGATGAGATACAATTTGCAATTGTTTTGAAATTTAATTTCTACTACTGTAGATTCGAAACAGGTACTGTCTTTGATGCAGTTTAGCTGGATGTTTTTGAATTTAATATCCTTACGGATTAAAATACCCGTACCTCCTGCTTGTTTAGCATTTGTTCTATCGCGTCTGACAAAGATGTAGTCCTTGAAGCTCAATTTGTGGACTGGATTTAGTTTTGTTTCCGAAAGTAAAGCTACATCTGGTTTGTGTTTATTAAGGAAATCCAGGAGAGTGACTCTTCGTTCATTTGTAATGATGGAGTTTACATTAATTTGGACTATGTGCAATTCTTTTAAAATTAATTTATTGGCTATGTTTACGCGGATATCGGGAGCCATTGAATTAGAAATTGATATCTAAGGCCTCTGCAATGATGTTAATTTTATTAGCGTTCGAGATGATGCTTTCTTTTAGTGAGGATATTTGTGAATTTATCGCGATCGTGATTACGTTTCTGATTTCTTCGAGTAGGGAGGGGTGTGTCGCGTTTGTTTCCTGTGGTTGCGGTCGTATGGGGATAGTTTGTTGGGTCTGTATAGTTTGTATCTGTTGGGATTGGTGGTTTGGTTGTACTTTGTTTGCGGCTATGGAGCTATAGGATATGTGGCTTTTAACTATATTGTTGTAGGATTTTATTTTATTCTGTGCGACTGATTTTGATTGGAGTCTACGTTCTTCTATTTTTTGCTTGATTTCTTTTAATTTCGGACATCCTCTGTATGACGCGGGGTGTCCGAATTGTTTGCAATTCGTGCAGTATGGTTTTGACTCCTCGGTATCCGCGGTTATGTCTATTTTTGATCGCGGGCACTCTCCTGGATTATGGGGCGTATTGCATTTTACGCATCTATAGTTTAGATTGCAATTTAATGCAACGTGGCCTATACGTTGGCATCTTTTGCATTGAATACGATCTTTTTTAATTAGTTTTTCCCAAGATATTATGGAGTGAAGGACTGTCTTTATGTTTTTAAGGTTGTTTATTGAACTGTTTTGGGAGATTTGGACTATGTAGATGGGGAGGTTTCTCCCTTCCTTTAATGAGCGTTGTGTATTGAATTTTCTGACTGATATGAATTCTATGTTTTCAACATTTTTGTTTTTGAGGTCTTCAAGGACTATTTCTGTATCAAAGTCTCCTTCTAGATTTTTCAGCAAGACTGTGATAGGTTTTTCCTGTTTGGGGGTGTAGGTGAAGTATTCTACGTTATTTGATTTTAAAGTATTGCAAGCTAATTTGAATGACTCTAAGCTAGATGTATGAATGATGTGTTTGTTATCATTAATTTTTTTAATTGCAAAGTTTTTCTCTACGTTTTTCATTATTTCTAGGGTTGTTTTGACTGGGGCGGAATAGATAATTATTGGTGGGGGCTTCGAAATTTTTGGAATTTGGTGTGATTGCGTCACCTGGTTATCGAATCGTGGCTTCTTTATGGACGGGTGTGGAGCTGGCGCCTGCACTGTCTTCGGATCGGCCATTATGGTCCCACTTCCTGTCATCTTGGTTATTGAGGGAGGTGCTGGCAGGCTGTTTTTTCGCTTCTGCGAAGAGACCTCTGTCCATTGTTTATTTGCTGGAGGGTGACCTGGCGCTGGGATGAACTTGGTTTCTTGAGATGGTGTCTTCTCGGTCGGTGTCGGTCCTTTAACATTCTTCGATGGGCCTGGTTCCGCGATGATTTTTGGCTTTCGCTCTTCCTCCAGTTGTTTCGTTAGGTTTTCAATGGTTTTATTTAGATTTGCGATCATTTTGATCAGTTCTTCGTACGAGAGTTTTTCCGTTTCGGATTGTCTTGGTGTGGTTTGAAGTTTAGAAGGTGTCTGCACTTTTGGTTTTCCCATTGTTGCTGTTGGATCTGCGTTCTTGCGTTTGTTTAAATTCGGCTTGAGGTTTAGCCGTTTGACGTTGTCGTTTGTTTTGAGCACTTTGTTGACATGTGTCAGCAGTGCTCCACTCTCGTCTGGGAACGTGTTCGTTTTCTTTACGAATCTTATCAAGTCATCGATTTTGTTGGCTTGATTTTCTTGTGAGACGTGACTAGGGGGAAAACCCCCTTGTTGATTTTCTTCACTTTCTATTTTAACTTTGCACGTATTTTCATCACTGATTGAACAAACTGTAAATTATAAATTATTCAAACTGCGATATATTCACACGCGCTGTACGCGGATACTTTAGTGGCGAGCGAACACTGTACACTGTGTATGCGTGGGTTTTCGGCGGCGTTGTTTGTGGGGGTTACTCGGTATACCTGCGGAGCGGTCGTAAGGGCACGTCCGACTCCTACGAGGGTTGATGAGCAACTGGGGATACTGACCACTATACTATCGAGGACGGGACGCTGTTTTAATATTTGTTACTATTACTTATGGTTGGTTATTACTTATCTAGGTTTGGAACCACCAGAACTTCTCTGGGTCTTCCTTCGCGGCGATCTCTTTGTCGTATTTTGTTAACTTATATCTAAAGCGCATTTCCGGATGGTCGAAGGTGGTGTTACTGTCGTAGAGTAGTCTTTTGTCGTATGTTTTTCTATTGTAATGATATATGATCGGTTGTTTGTAGTTGTCTTGTATGAGTCCGTTGCTGTCGAAGTGTATGAATGATTCTGGGGGTGTATATCCTGTATGTCTAGTTGATTCGTGGTATTGTGGGTAGGGGTAGGCTGATGGATATATGTGGCTATTTTCTAATATGTTGGGAATGTTGGCCCAGTGGTTGCGAATGAGTTTCAGTGTGAATATGTCTATTCTGGGTATTTTTGCCATTTCGTAAAGTCTATGGTTACTGTACAGTTTCGTGTAGTTGGATTCCGGTGTTCTATATTTGTTGAGGCATGCTCTTAGGCATTTTCTTTCGAGGAGTCTAAGCTTTTCCATGGTACTTGCGCTTATGTTGTACCATATTGGTGCGCCGTATGTTAGTATCGGTCGTACTAGGAGCTTGTAGCACAGGATTTTAACATTCGTGTTCAGGTCTTTACAATAGAAAAGTCTCTTGTTTGCTAGGAAGGCTTTCTGTGCTTTGTCTATCTGTATGTCTATGTGGTTGTTGTAGTTCAGTTTAAAGTCTAGATGTACGCCTAGGTAGCGAACCACGTTTTTATGGGGGATTTTTACTGACTTATTGTTGGAGTCATGCAAGTGAAAATCTTTGGAGTATTTTCTGACGTCATAATTGGCATCGGAGATTGTGGAGATGTAAGGTCGGAAAAGTATTGTTTCGCATTTATTGACGTTAATTTTAAGTTTCCATGTATGAAAATAGTCTTGGATTTTATCAAATGTTTCTTGTAACTGTTTCTGTATTACCGAAGGTTTGTTGTTGTTGACGTATATTAATAGGTCATCTGCAAAAGCTATTGCTTTTTTGTGTGGTTCGCTATTTAAGCCGTACATTTGTAAGAGATCGCTTATGTATATGCTAAACAGGATTGGGGAATTGACGGTGCCTTGTTGTAGGCCGTTTTTTATGTTAAATATTTTCGTGGAGGTGTTGGTCCCCTCTGTTACACGAAACGATTTTCCGTGTAACATGTTCCATAGCATTTTAATCAAGTGAGGGGGAAAATTTTTCTTCAGCATTTTGAAGAAGAGTCCATCCAGCCAGACTGTATCGAATGCTTTTTCAAGGTCGATGAATACCGCCCCGACACAGTCACCTGCGTTTCTTGCCCAACATATGTCGGAGGTAAACTTTGTTATAGCGTGGATGGTAGAATGTTTGAATCTGAAGCCGAATTGTGTTTCGGGGATGATACTATTGTCTATGCAAAATGTGTTTAGTGAGTTGTTGATGGTGGTTTCGAATATTTTGCTTATATTGGGCAAGAGACTGATGGGTCGGTAGCTGGTCGGTTCGGCACCATCTTTACCTTTTTTCTTCAAAGCCACCACTTTCGCTGTTTTCCAGGCTATGGGAAAGTAAGCGCGGTTTAGGCAGTTATTGAATATTACTGCGTAGTAGTATATATACCGAAGGGGTAGCCTTTTTAGTGCTGTGTTAGGTATACTATCGAAACTGGAGGATTTTTTATTATTCAGGTGTTTGAATGTATCTTGTAATTTGAAGTAGGAGGTGAAGAAATTTGTTGGGATTATGTCTGTGTTCGGATTTGATGCGGTATTTTCGTCATGGAAGGTGCATACTGTTTTGTTGTTACGTACGTCTTCGTCCAGTTCGGTTCGTATTTTTTGTACTTTCTGTTGAATTATGTTTGTTAGTTCGTGTTTGCCCATGTGCGAGTTCTGTGTGTGAGCCGCTTCGAAATATGCCCCTAATACGTTTAGCTTGTCTTGTGTGTCTGTGATTAGATAGTTGTTCTTTTCGTCTGTCTGTACGTTGTTTCGGTTTATGTTGGCGTTTATTATATCTGTTTTCGTGTTGGGAATCTTTAGGGTGTCTATGTTGTTTTTGTGTTTCGGTCGGAAGATATTGTTAATGGATGGAAAGAGCTCGTTGGATTTTTGCGTGGAGATTTGAGAGATTCTGTGTTTCCAGTAATCACTTGTCGAATTTTGGAAGGCTTTTTTGATTTCATATCTTGTGGTTTTTAGAAGTTGTTTGAGTGTGGCTATAGTAATGTCGTGTGCACTAGTGTAATTTGAGAATCTTGTTAGTCTGTTTAACAGTGTCAGTAAGTGGCTTTTTCGTTTTCTTAATTTTATTATTTTTGTCGTAATGTATCTGTCTGTTGAGTCGAAGTTGGTGTTGGTTTGCGGTACTGCTACGTCTATTGCTTGTGTGATATTTGTGTTGAGTTGTTCAATGTATTTGTCGATTTCGTCTATTGTAAGGTTTCTATTATTCGGCATGTCTATTTTACCGTTTTGTTCTAAATGTGAGGAGAATTCTGTCCAGTCGGCTTTATAGTAATTATATTTTATATTGGGGGTTGCTTCGTCTATTTCCAGGTAGTCGTGGGTACGTATGGATATTGTTATTTTTACTGCTTTATGGTCGCTGTCATAGTCGGTGGAGTCGAGTCTGTTATGTACGGGTGTGTCGTGAAATTGTAGCCTGTTGTCGGCTATGCAAATGTCTATGAAGGCACCACTTTTGGGGAAGGATGGTGTTAATGTGTGAAGTAGGGAGATTCGGTAAGTTATCTCGTTGCGCGATATCCAATTCAGAAGAGCTACGCCTCTATGGTTATTGATGGGGTTGCTCCACGCGGAGTGTTTGGCGTTTAAATCGCCCGCGAGGAGGTAGTAATTATTGTTTTTCTGTAATTCGAGTTGTTCAAATAATGATTGTAGTTCGGCCATGAATTCTTTTTTGCAGCTACTAGTCGCGTATCCAGAGATTATAAATAAGTTATTATTATTTTGGAACTTTATCTTGATTGTGGTGGCTTCGAAGGTGGCATTCTCTACGCCGCCCCGCTGGATGGACTTGAATTTAATATTATTTCTGACTAGGATGCCTGTTCCCCCAGCCTGTTTAGCATTGGCTCGGTCGTTTCTTAGGAATGTATAATTTTTAAACCTAATTACATGTCTAGGACTTAACTTAGTTTCACAAAGAAGGACCACATCCGGATCGTTGGACGCTAGATACTCTGCAAGAGATGCCCTTCTTTCATACGATATTAGTGAATTTACGTTAATTTCGGTGATTTTAAGTCTATTGCATCGAAGTTTCTCCGCATTGTTTTGCCGTGTGTAGTTGGTCGTGGAGGAATTGAATGTTAAAATTCGAGGTCTAGTGCATGGGCGATGAGATTGATTTTGTTACTGTTAGATTCTAATTGCTCGAGGAATCGGGACATTTGAATGTTAACAGCGGACTCTATTGTTCTTTTAATTTGGTCTAATAATGATGGGTTTTGGTCTGTAAGCGGTGTATTTTCTGTTTTCTTTGGTTCGGGGGTGGGTGGCTTCGGGGTGCTGCTTTCTTTTAAAAGCGAACTAAACGAAACACCGGGTTTGATAAATCTATTTTTTGCTTGTTGGCTTTTCTCTAATTTTTCTTTCGTCGCTAACTTTTTTTCTTCAATCTTTAACTTTATCTCTTTGATTTTTGGGCATCCCCTGTAAGAGGCTGGATGTCCGAAACTTTTGCAATTTATGCAGTAGGGGCCTGCAGAGTCCTGGCTACCTGACGGTTCGGCGGAGCGTGGGCATTCACCCGGGTTGTGGGGTACGTTGCATTTGACACAACGGTAGTCTAAATTGCAGTTAGAAGCCACGTGTCCTATTCTCTGGCATCTCTTGCATTGGATGCGGTCCTTTTTTCTGATCTTTTCCCATTTGATCGCGTTGTAAAGGACTGTCTGTATCTGTCTTAGGTTGTTTACGTTACTGTCAGGCGATATTTGGACAATGAATATGGGTAGTACACGGTTGTTTTCTACGGCGCGTTTGGTAATGAATTTTTTGACTGCAACGAATTTTAGTTGGTCTACTTGTTTAGCTTGAAGAGCTTCTAATACTTCCTGAGTTTCAAAGTGGCCCTCTAGGTTTTTCAACAAAACTGTTATATTTTTTTCGGATTTTGGTGTATACGTAAAGAATTTGATGTTATTCTTTTTTATGATGTCGCAAGCTGTTTTGTGATTCACTATTGTGTTCGTTTGCAAGATTTGCTTGTTGTTGTTTATTCTTTTGATATGGAAGTCTTTAACTGATTGTTTAAGTGAATTTACTATCTCTTTGTTAGAGTCTGTGTGTAAAATGATCGGTGGGGGTTTTTGTCTGTTCGTATTGTCGGTAGTTTTTGCGTCCGTGAGGGTTTTGGATTGTCCGAAATGTGTTTTATGCGTGTCTGTACCTGTCTTTTGTCTCTGGTCGGTGTTTACGCTGGGCGGGGATTGTTTCGGCCTTGGCTGGGGGATGCCGGTGCCCGGCTTATTGTTGGCTGGTCGCTTGTTTCCTGGGTTGGGGTTGTTTGGGTCCGGCTTGTCTTCTGCCGGTCGCTTCAGCGGTGTCGTGGTCACGGTCGGTTTTCCTTTTTCCCTCGATGAGGGGACCTTCATCCAGGTCCCATTGTCCTCCTTGGTGATGGTTTCCAGGTCGGTTCTGCTCGCGTCCATGGGCTCCGGTGTGATGAATTTCCTGGCTTCGGCGGTGTGCAATTTGTCTGTTGCTTCCTTTAATTGCAACGACAATTTTTCCACAATTATGAGGAGGTTCCTGTTTGAGCTCAGCAGCTCCTCGTATGATGGAAGGGTTTCCATTTTCTTCTCCTCCGGTTTCGATGAATTGGTTGGCACTGGTGATGGTTCCTTGTCCTTGGTCCTTAGAATGTTGGAGATTTTTGGCGTCGGGTTTAGTCTTTTCGCGTTCTTTTTCATTATTGCACTTTTGATATGAAGTGCAAATGCTTCATTGGAAAGCGAGTCTAGACTCGTGATGGTGCGATGCGCTGTCAGTGCGTGGAGCACCTTTTCCGCTGTCTTTTTAACACTTTTTGTTGAATCACATGGTTCACTCGCTTTTTCTTCTTCATGTGTAACACCTTGACTGCTCGGCCAACCGGCGACGTTGTAAACGTTGCGAACATTCTGGTATATATCGCACGAAATAGAATTTATTTTTCTCTTAAAACATATTTCTGAGGTCAAACACTTACTTGTTTCAATGTAATAACGTTAAAAATGACTTAATATATACTTGCGATAAAATCAACAAGTGTAACTTTCCTCCTAATAGCAGAAACGTCGAAAAAATTCGGTTTTTCTTGTCTGGACAAAAAGTGCCCACAAGAAAAATCTAAAAAAAATTGAGGACACTGCCTGTTATGGTACTTTATGGGGGCACTAAACAGCTCAATAGCATGTTTTCATATTTTTGAGAAACCTGCATTTTTCCGATTTTTTTGAGGTTTTTCATTTTTTACGACCACAGTTTGCATCCAAAAAATCGGAAAAAATTCTCAAAAATCCGCCTTAGGGTCCAAAATATGTCACATTTTTTTCAGAATTTTGGGAAGCATCAGAGTGCGGAAAATGCACGGAAAAGCTCAAAATCTAATTTACCCTGTAACTACCCTCACGAGCAAGATAGGGGGTTGAAATTTGGCTCAGAGGGGTTTTTCTTGGTCAGCTTTCGAATGGTTCATTAATTATTGAAAAACGTCTAAGGGCAGTTTTGACCATCTTATTCGGCTAGGCCCTTTGCATATGTCAGACTAAGTATTATGTGAATTCACACTATATTCCTGCGTCGCCGATGCTCCGGGCAGTCGTCGTCCGCGTGGCGACTGCGGTACAATCGTGCAAATCATCTTTTGTTTTCTTCCTCGCGCCGTTACGCGCTTCCCTGCGTCGCCAGTGCTCCGTCCAGTCGTCGCCCGCGTGACAGCTGCGGTATCGTGGAAATCATCTTTTGTTTTCTTTCTCGCGCCCTTACGCGTTACGCGCTCGTTCGCGTTTTCCCGCCGAACGACCAACCGAAGACCAGCGCGCGGCGCTACGGCTTTCTTGGACTTGGGCGTTAGGACGGGAGCCGGCCTCGGCGCGCGGGCGGCGCGTGGCCTCGGAATCTCGGACGCTCGGGACCCAATAAAAATTCGCGCCTTTCCGGTACATGTAAATAAAAAATTTGGCATAGCGCCCCCACGAGACCTGCGTGCGTTGCGCCCCTATGACCGTTGCGCCCGTGGCAGGTGCCACCTTCGCCAAACCCCAGTTCCGGCTCTGAGGAGAGCGGCAATCCTATTCTATTAGGCGGATGATTCGCAATTTCGTTGTGGAGAGGGGAAAACCGTCATAACGGGTGAAGGTCGATAAATAAGGTTTTTAGATATCTGGTAAATAGATAATTTATTCAAAAAAAAAAGGTAAATGTATGTACATGTATGTTGGCCTGATAACACGAACACAGGGTGTTTTAAACTGTTTTACTAATTTATAACTTAAGACTAGAGAGGGTAATATATAACGCGTAATTAAGTTCTACTACTAGGGGGGAAAGGGTTAATAAAAAGGGTGAAGAATATCCTAGGCTCCGACATGCTAGAGACACGCACCGACTTCGCTTAGGATATGCGGGGGGGGGGGGGGAGCAGCGTCTTAGTTCTGGACGTGCAAGAGACACGCACCGTCTTTCACTATCAGCTGGGGATTTTACTAAAAGCTTATGCTTGTGGAGTATTTTTCCAAAGATTCGGTTTTTTGTCGGGGGTAATTATGCGGGTGGTTGGACATTTTTAGCAGTGAGAGAGTGATTGAGGTCGGTGGCCATCTGGTGGCGGGTGGTGGAACTAACTGTGCTGCAGAGCGGTTTCTAGATACCGTTACGTTCCGTGCACAACTGCGTGGGAACGTGACAACTCTATAGAAATGTATTCCTATATTAATTATGTAAATACGTGTACATTGTCTAAACAGTTATTTGAACAATAAATTATTGAAATAATTCAAATAATGAATATAGAAACAAATTGTAAATATTTATTTATTTAAACAATTATTTTATCAGTGAACTATCGAAATGATAATTCAAATAATAAATATATTATCTTAACAATAAATTATTGAAATAATTCAGATACATATAAAAAAATATTCAATAACAATTTTTTATGTTAAATAAACAAAGATTTCGTTCACTGGACCACTGTCGCAAAAATGCAACAGGTATTTTTTGGTAGTGCTCCAATGAACGCTATAAAGATAATTTATGTAAGATAAAACAATTGTTATTAAATATTTTTTTATATGTATGGATGTCACAAGTTTTTTTATTATCTGATTTGTATCCCTTAAAAATTTCACCTGAAACATCAAATAATCGTGACATCCGCGCGATTCATTCTCGGAAATTCCGAAAGTTGATATTTAAACTTAAATTGCGGCGAAAGCATCTCGAAGTATCTCTTAAAATATTTTGCACAAAGCTAGATCAATATTATAACTTGCCAAAACGATTAGTTCCAGATCGAAGGTATTCAAAGGATTTTTTGTATTCCTCCATAAAGAAAAAATGAGCGTAACACAAAGGGGCTTCAGATTAGTCCATATTACTTAATGTTAAACAACTTTTTTTGGAAAATTTTTTTTGCCATTCAATAGTTGAAACCATTTGCAATAACCCATATGATTTGTAGACCCCTAAGTATTCAATTATGGGCGGATTAATTACATATCTATCGCACTGAAAACTGATGAATTCCCAGGAGCGAGGAAATGGTTATTTACCATGCGTATATCTCCGTAAAAATTTTTTTTTAAATCTGACTTTGGCACATCATGCACGCACTATTAGGCTATACAAAAATAATTTTTTTTTTATAAAAATCGAAAATTTATAAAAAGGATTTTTTGCCGCCTCGGCAACACTGTGCGGCGGTCTCTTTATTTTCCGAGATATTCGCAAAAAACTGTCTATTTTGATGAAAAATTCTGCCTATTTTGAATGACCGAATTTGATCTTTAGGGCGGGGGAAGGTTCTTTGGTTAAAATTCACAAGGAGACTTTTATTATCCACCCTATGAAATTATCGAGTCGATGTTCTCCCACTTTCACAGAAGTAATTTATGCATGATCACTATAAGTTGTTTCTATATATGTATCCATTGAGTTCATAAACATTGAATGGTCTTCACAAGTGTAAATATTTCAGGTAGAGACAATTTCTAACTGTACCGCAAACGTTTTCTTCATTTATTCTCAGGTCGTCTCTACAATTTATTTTCCTTACGGCGTGTAGTAGCTTGAAAACATTACCTTCTGCTGTTGAATACATGTTATTATTTATTTTCAGTGTTTTCAAGTGGGTGAGGCTCGCCAACGGATGCAGTCACCATCTCGGTTTCCACCTGATGAGGAATGGATCTTCAATGTAAGTAACATTACACTTTTCCTGTTGGTTGTCAGGGTGTAAACCGATCTTCATCTGCGTGTCTTGCAAGAAGATAAGTTGGAGTCTTCTCCTTATCTGTTGATGGTTTTCCGCGCTAATTTACTGCATAGTTAAAGTCTTTAAATATATTTAACGGGTGGTCCATAGTAGTGGTTTCCGGAGTTATAACATTGTTAAAATGTATTCGAAGTCGTTAAGAAGTTATTTCGCAGGTATTTTCTCATTATTTCTTTGTCAATGTTTTAATTTGAATAGATCTTGTTTTCTTGAATTTGGAATTTATAGGATACGGGTCTTAGGGATTGCTATTCCCTTATAACATCTGCGAAATATATTCTTAACGTTTCCTTGAGTTTTAGCGCCTTATATACAGGGTGGTTGGTAACTGGTGGTACAAGCGGAAAGGGGATGATTCTACGCGAAAAAAGAAGTCGAAAATATAGAATAAAAATTTTTCGTTTGAGGCTTTGTTTTCGAGAAAATCGAATTTAAAGATCCGCCGGGTTCGCGTGCTTTAGTATGCGTAGGAAGTAGAATTGGTAGGTCATGGTCAGACGCAGCAGACAATTCCTATCGAATAACACGCACATTGGCTGCATTTTCAAACTCAATGTTCTCGAAAACAAAGCCTCAAACGAAAAATTCTTATTCTATATTTTCGACTTCTTTTTTCGCGTAGAATCACCCCCTTTCCGCTTGTACCACCAGTTACCAACCACTCTGTATATACATTAATATATACATTAATAACCAAATTACGAGAAGTGCCCGAAAACAGGCCATTTGTCCGCACTGTGCGGCGGTCTCTTTATTTTCCGAGATATTCGCAAAAAACTGTCTATTTTGATGAAAAATTCTGCCTATTTTGAACGACCGAATTTGTTCTTTAGAGCAGGGGAGCACAAACCCGTTTGTACCCGGAGCGTAACGCTGGTGTCTGTCCACTGCCGGGACTTGCAATCGCCGGCGTTGATCCATGTCTCGTCCAGGTAGTAAATAGACCGCCCTTCCGAACGAAAACTTTCGATGTGTTCGAGGTACCTACAAAGTAGTAAGAAATAAATTTTTGTAAGAAACGAGGATAGAAACTGAGTTTTTGGAAAAAAACATTTTTGAATGTAGATTGTCACTTACTTTTGCCGCCAGGAGATGATATGGGGTTGATCGATGAGGGCGCTGTTGCGTTTTCGCTGAATAAATTTAAATTCCATACGATGCAATAGTCGATGGAGGGTAGTTTCGCTAAATGACGGCAAATTCTCGTTGCTGTTCACATCAGCTACAATTTTTTTTAGAGTTGGTAACTCTCGATTTAGCCAGAAGCTGTGGACTTTTCTCCTTATCGCCATTATGTCGGCTTCCGAAGTTTTTTCCAAAATATTTAGGCGCCGCTTTTTTTTATTTGGCGACGTCACTTTGCCCGTAGATTTGTATTCCGCCAGGGTTTTGGTGACGGTGACTCTACCAATGCCTGTCTTTTGGACAAGCTTTAAAATCAGCGACTTATATTTTATCCCCGGGTTTTCCGCTATCACGCTTTTGTACAGATTAATAATAATCTGTTTTTGTGCGGATCGCGTGGCGTTAATGCGCGCATGCGCTGTGCATTGGGAAGGGACCAATCAGGGCGAAGATGCGCAGCGACGGACGAAAATCGGTTCTCTCGCGGTACTATTCTCTCGTGGGGGAGAGTGTACCTGCATACACCGGCTATGGTTCGGGAAATTGAGGATCGTTTAAATAACTTTGTACCCTTATTTTGAAAACAACAAAATTATTGATTTATTTAAAGTGTGGTTCTGAATCAGAGATTACAAATTTGATTTTACAAATATGGTTTATATAGCGCATAAACTGGAGTGCTTACAAATAGTTTGATTATAATAATAATAATATTAATATTACCGTGATCACGGGTTCGCATTCGGTTACAATATACTCCGACTGCTGACACTGGTCTTTGAAACGGTTTGTCGCGAAACAACTGAACGAACTATTTTAACTTCAAAAGAGACTACTGGACTATTGACTATGACTGAATAACTGATTGTTCACGACTGTCTCACTGACTGACTGTTTATAACTGAATTTGAGGAGTTGGTCCCCCTTTTTATAAGATGGACAGTCCTTTGTTTTTCAAAGATGCTGGCACAGGAGTCTCTACCTTGCATCTTTTTATCTTCTTGATGTCTCCTGACTAGTCAGCTGTATGCCGACAGGATCTTTTTACCATGAAGTCGGCTTCTTTTCTTATAATTTGGCATAATTGGACACCTTTCCTGTTTGTTCTCAGGGTGTAAACTGATCTTCATCTGCGTGTCTTACAGGAAGATAAGTTGGAGTCGTTTCTCGTGCTACCTTACTGCGTAGAATTTTTAACATACATCTTAATCCTATTTTCACTTCTCCTCGCGCGACATCATCGGATGTCCATAATAATTCATAATAATTCTTCATCTGAGGGTTTATTCGTTGGCGGTCGAACCACCGGACGTTCACTGCCTCTGTCTGCTGGGACCATGATTGACTGCGATTCTATTCGGCCCAATCCGTAAAGCGACACCATTCGCCCTCTAGTATTGAAAATGGGGCATCCAGACATGCCAGCTACCCCAACCCAACTACTAGGTGTCCATTTCGTGAAATGTTCATCTGTTTCTATCGGCCTAAGGCTGTAGAACACAGCCCCAGGTCTCGTTTCATGTTCGTTTCCGGCAACAGTGACTATAAGAAACTGGACCACATTACGGATCGGACTTACGACGCATAATATCTCGCCAACCTTAGCCTCTTCAACGACTAATGCTCCGCCACCATAAATCTCGCAATCTTCTTTTTTACTAAGAGAGAATGGCTTATCCCAGATTTTGCTGTATCCATTACGGTTTAGTATTACTCTGGAGCCCTTAGTCGCGTGAACCACCGGACATGACACCTTTACAAAGGATTATAAGGACTGCTAATATTCCTGCACTGAAGGATCCAAATGTAATGAGAAGAGAAGAAAAAAAATGTGTACATGGTGTGGGTGCGCTTGTCACCATCGGGTCACTACTTCTTGGGCGTAGCCAGTGTGGATCAGCCACCACTCGTCCACGTTCATTTCGAAGTGCTCTTCGATGCATTCCGTGCACTCCCATGCCTGACGGACCCTTCCTAGTTGCCGACCGCAGTCTTGGCATTTGGAGTAGGTCTGGGCCGGGTTCAGCTGACACACGATGTGCCAGCCCCCTTGCTCGTAGTACCAGTGCTCTCTTGGAGTTAGGCGGCCATAACATGTCCGGCATATCCTATTTTGGTGGTACACGTACGATGCTTCTTGCTGTGATATACCCACGCAGTATAAATTTAGAAGATTCCGGTACGTTTCAGGGTAATGGGGTGGTATTACCCCATCTATCGGCCCATAAAATTTCTCCAATACCTCCTCTTCGGGGCGGTAGTCCATACGTCTCCTCCGTACGTCTCGGTCCGGAAAATTCCCGGCGGGCAGTCCATATTTGGAGTAGGTTTGGGCTGGATCTAACTGACACAAGATGTGCCAGCCTCCTTCTTCACAATACCATTGTTCCCTTCTGATCAGGCGGCCATAACACGCACGACATATCCTATTTCAGTGATGTATGTAGGACGTCTCTTGTCGTGGTGCGACGACGCAGTACAGATTCAGGAGGTTCCGGTATGTTTCTGAATAGTGGCTCGGTACTACCCCATCTATAGGCCTGTAGAATTCTTCTAACACCTCTTCCTCTGGTCGATAATTCGGCCTTTGGATAGGCATTGTTGTCTTTCTGAATTGATCCTTTGTCCCGCTATTACCTTCATCCATTTTATATAGTTGATCTCTGGGATATCAGAGTTTCTGATGTAATTTATCACTGGTTTACCGATACAAGATGTGCTGAGGATTGATAGCAGCTTCTCTGGACTAATTTTCCGATATACATACTCATATATTGAAGGTTCTTTCCAAAACTTTCCAATATTTTGTTGATCAAAGGTCTTTGTCACTGCGCTTTATCCCACCGCTGTCACCAATTTTTGTTATGTCCCAGGTGGGGCGGATTATAATTTTTTGGGGATAAGTCGCAGTTTTGAACCTACCTGCATTCATCGGCTACGGTTCGGGAAATTGAGGATTGGTTAAATAAGTTGTATCCGTATTTTTAAAAAACAACAAAATTATCGATTTATTCAGAATTAGGTGCTGAATCAGATATTCGAAGTTTGACTTTACTTTACAAGCAGGGATTTTGTATAGCGATCCTTTTTTGATGCGCAACGCTAATTCAACGAACAGAGGATCCAAAACAAGACTACTTTACTATCCCAACTATTAATTTTTAACACAATGGTGAAATCGTCACCCACAGCTACGCGCGTGACGAACTTCGCGCATCTACCGAATTTGGTGTGTTTCATGATGTGATCTTTCAGGATATAAAGTCCCAGTTGAGCGTGCGTTTGTACAAATTCAGAGCTAAGCGGCAGGAAGGCGAGTTTTGACACAGCCATTGTTTTGTCCGCATGCATCCACGCTTTCCGCCATCACTCTCAGAAAATCATCGACGTCTTCACTAGAAAAATCCCAACTATTAATTAAGACTACTTTACTAAAAAAATTCTTATAAAATTTTTATATCTTAAAAATTGCTTCAAGCAGCAATCAAACTGAAATGAAATGGAAATCGCGACTATTTAATTCGCAACGCTACTGCAAATTCGCGGATGTGCCCATCTCGGCTGATCGTTGGAGCGGTGAGGCCTGCCCATGTGTTTAACTAACTACTTCTACAAGTATAGCGACAAGGTAGTAACGAAACGACATGCCGTTGTTGGCCTCTTGAGTGACTGTTTGTCGAGCTGTTTGTCGAAGGTACGTCGTACCAGTTTTCCTGAAATCGACTGACAATGGCAGTGACCTTTGCGAGATTAATCGCTAATTGAGCATTATTTACTGCCAAGGGAAATATATAAGCCTCGCTCGTCCACGTTCAGTTCTTCTGGATCGGGATAGTAAAACTTAAACTCATCTACAGTGAGTGTAGATTGAGGTGCTTTGGATAAGAGGGGGTTACTACGGGTGTAGGTGGCCGCCCTCTGTATCTGAGCGTGGGCATCTCCGACGGGTCAGACAATAACTACCAGAAAAAATCCCACAAGGACGATGAGTGAGAACACCCACCCGCCAATCATACTGTAGTGATCTTAAGTTTTTTTTACCTTGCGAGATTAAACGATAAATCGAAATAACAATCTATTTTCGAGACTGAATTAAACTACGTGTGTAATTTTGAATATTGCAGACGTAGTTTTTGAGAAAGTTACGCGCGAACACATTCCACAAAGATCTATGTAGCATGTCACAGATCGACAGGTATATGTGTTATTGAATCTAGTTTAAAGAACCGACGCAATTCCACTGCCTAATCACACACGCGTATAAGTGGAAAATACGCCGTGCACGATACACTAACCATTGTCGGTCGCCACACACACACACACACACACACACACACACACACACACACACACACACACACACACACACATATATATATATATATATATATATATATATATATATATATATATATTATTGAAACAATATTCCATGTGCCCGTTACTTTCACCCTCCCGAGTAGCGCCTGGGCACGCGAGAGGATTCGAGCAACGAATAGGGAACCTTAATATCCCGAAAATCCTAACTAAAAGAATTCGTTAGATTGTGTACGAGCTAATTTTCATGCATTCTTGCAAAAAGACTCTACTTGAAATTTAAAATATAATCTCAAATTATGAATGAAATATATATAATATATATAAATTGTCAAGCAAAGAGAATAAGAAAGATTTTAATAAAAGATTAAAAAACCCCCGGACGATCCTTTCAACAAAGTAAAGTTTCGAAACTATGGAAAGAGTACTATAGTAAATGTAAAGTACTTGTGAAAGCAATGCGGGTTAAACTGATGTGCGTGTTTGTTTTGTTTCGAGGATCTATCCGTCGCGAATCGTGTTTTTGTACGTAAGATCTTGTGCTTCAGAGCAATTCAAACTAATTTTAAAATACTTTTTTTTTAGTTTTAAAAAAATTTTTTAAATAAATAATTATCTTCGTGATAGAAACCAACTTTATATCATTTTAATGAAATTTTAAAAATAAATAATTATTTTGATGATAAAAAGTGACTAGTATTTGTTATACTAAATTACGGAAGATATTTATCTTCTCGAAAATTGGTGATACCATTATCGAAATGGTTTCACTTAAAATAAACGCGACGTACAAAAATACCCTACCTCAGGGCTGCTGAACTGGTGGCTCATGAGCCACTCGTGCTCTTTCCCCTGTCTTCCTTTTTCGACAAGAAACCCCCACTGCGTACGACGTCGCCCAACAAGCTAGGCAGTCACAGGGGAAAGGAGAATCGTAGCTGTCTCATTCTGCCGCGCTCCGTTTCGCTCATGTGCTTCTCTACGCGATGGACGTTGGTGGAGGGGATTGGCGCAACGAAGAAAGCAAGCGAGGCGAAGCGCGGCAGAATGAGACAACAAGATTTCCCGGCATTTGTTTAGAATTTTGTTTTCAATCGATTTTGCTGTCATTCCGAGGAGATTGTAGGGAATGGTGGGAGCGTCGTGTGGCTCGCAGCGGAAAACAAGTTAAGCAGCCCTGCCCTACCTAGCTAGGAAACAGATTACTACCTGTAGGAACACTTGTTGTTTCCACGGTCACTAGACTCGTCAAACTCAAATACTACTGATCAAATATAATAATAAAAAAGACAGTTGTTTGTGCACTTACTACTTGTTGGAGGGATGAGGAAGCTGCGTTAGAGTTCTGGAATCATAAAAATAAACTCGAAGATATTAAAAAAATGATTCGTAAAATTTCATCGGGGTATAAAAAGAGTTTATATTTAATTACGTTAATTATATTTAATTACGAGAAGACATCTTCTATTAGGTGGAAGGCGTAATATCAAAATGTACATATCCACCAGGCACAACACCACACATATATTTATCACGCCCATCCAACAAATACCTCTTTTCACGATTGTCGTAAAGATTAATTTTCTTCTTCTTCATGGATTGCAGCACATTCGCGTCAATACCAAGATTAAACCTCTTCTTCTTCTTATCAAAATGTACATAAGGTGGAAGGCGTAATAGACGAGCCGAAATAAATCGCACATAATCAGGAATATGACAAGCAGCCACCGGATTAGAGCTGCGCAACTGTCAGCTGCATCATCTGAAACACGTAATTTATAGCGTAATTATGCTAGAAGACATCTTCCATTAGGTGGAAGGCGTAATAGATGAGCCGAAATAAACCGCACGTAATTAAAAAAATGACTAGCAGCCACCCGATTAGGGCTGCGCAATTGTCAGCTGCATCATCTGAAACTAAAGTCTCGGTATTTTAATACTGGGTGTTCGCGTAAGGATCTTTTTAATGTATCAAAAGCGTTCTGAGTCTTGTCCGTCCAATGGAATGATACGTCTTTCTTTGTTAATTCTGTCAACGGTTTTGCGATTTTTGAGAAGTTACGTATAAATTTTCTGTAATATCCTGATAGTCCTAGGAATGATTTTATGTCAGTCGGATTCTTTGGTAATCTAAAATTTTTCACTGCGTCGATTTTCTTTGGGTTTGGCTTGACTCCTTCGGCTGTTACTATATGTCCTAAATATTCTAATTCTGGCTTTAAAAATTCACACTTGTCTGGTTGGATCTTTAGTCCTAATTCTCAGAGTCTTTGCAATACAATTGCTAAATTCTTATTATGTTGTTCGATTGATTGTCCAAAAATTATAATGTCGTCTAAATATACGAAGCAGTTGTTGTTTATTAATCCTCTTAATGCTGTGTCCATCATGCGTTGGAATGTTGCTGGAGCGTTCTTTAAACCAAATGGCATTCGGTTGTAGTGGTAATGCCCTTGCGGTGTGGAAAATGCAGTGTATTTCTTGGAAGCGGGGTTCATAGGTATTTGATGGAATCCTGAGGATAAGTCTAGTGCGGAAAAGTATTTGGAATTTCCTAATTGGGAAAGGATGTCGTCGATTTCTGGGAGTGGATATGCGTCTTGGTCAGTTAATTCGTTTACGCGTCTAAAGTCGATTACAATTCTCCATTTTTGTTTGCCTGATGCGTCCGTCTTCTTAGGTACAACCCATACTGGTGAATTATAGGGTGAGTCCGATTCTTCGATGATTCCTTTATCTAACATTTCTTTCATTTGTCGGTTTATCTCTTGCTTATGGCATTCTGGTGGTCTATATGATTTTGTGTTTATAATTTTGTCTTCTTTGAGCGTTATCGTGTGTTTTGTCAAGTCCGTGCATGGTAAAGAGTCTGATTCTAAATTAAATACGTCTGAATAATGCAATAAAATTTTTTCAATTGGTTCGCGTAATTCATGTTCGATGTGTGAAATTCTCACAAGTTCTTTAAATTTTGCAATATGTTCGATTTCTGAAATATTCGTAATATCATTAGAGATAATGCAATCTTGCTTACCAGAGTTGATAAAGCATACTCGTGTGAGTTTTCCTTCTAGGTATACGGTATGAGCGGTGATTTGACCTGGTGGTGATACGATCGGTTTCTGCAAATGAATGGTGTTCCCGTCTAAGGTTAACGTGTTATTGGTTAAAGCATATTCATAGTTTTCAAGAAATGGTAGGCCTGCAATGGCGTCTTCTATTAACGGAAAGTTTTGTTCAACAATATAAAACGTATGTTTCTTATTCATGAAATTTATGATCATGCTTTCGTTAGTATGGTATTTGTCGGTGCTCGTATAAAATGTTCGTGGTTCACATTTCACTGTTTTAAAGTCTGATCGTCTTTTAATTAGATTAATGCCTGAGCCTGAGTCAATGAGTAATTGTTCTGTTCTTCCGTCGGTGGTTCGTTGTATTGAGAAAGTGGGCAATCTTCCTGTTGTTGTGTTAACTCTGATTCGTTCGAGTCGGGGTTTTGGTATTCGTCTGAATTCTCCTCGTATATGTTGTTCACTCTCCGTGGCGGTAGGTTTTGTTGGCTGGGTACACGAAAATTTGCGCACTGGTTAGCCAAGTGTCCTATCTGATTGCACTTAAAACATTTCATTTCTCTGCGTTCTATCAGAGCTCGTTGTTCTGCTCGCTGAAAGCTGTTGGTGGTTCGTGCTGGTGCAGCTCTTGGTTGGTTAAAGCTGTCGTCACGCCTGATCGGTGCAGCTGTATCGCGGCGATTGCGTAATATTGGTGGTGCAGTTGTCGGTACTCGGTATTGTGCTGAGCGTAAGCGTTTCTTTTCGCTGATGGTCGTCTCTGCCTGGAAGGCGGCTTCCTGTGCTTCCATCAAATCTTTCGGTGATGCGGCGGATACTCTTGTTTCGATGTCGTCTCTGAGGTTCAAGATGAAAATTTTCACTGAACGTCTGTTCTCCGAATCGATTGCGACTCGTCGTTCGATATCGTTTTTGTGTTCATATTGCAGTGCATATGTCAGTTCGTTGAGTAATTTTCTGAACCGGATAATGTAACTGTGCACGCTTTCTGTAACACCTTGTCGTATTTGTCGTAAACGATCTCTCGCACTGTCTGCTGTGGTTGGAATACTCACGAATTGTCGCAATGCGTCGTACAGTTCTGCGTATGTTTCGATATCAAGGTGGCGGATGCTTCGTTCTGCGTCATCTGTTATGCGGGTGGCAATGATCAAATCCAATAGTTCTTCCTTTTCTCGGCATCGGGAGCGGGCTTTTCGGATTTTCTTTATAAATCCCTCGACTCCTATGTCGTCTCTTCCTTTCAGTATTGGGATAAACTGTACTGATAATTTTGCCGAATGCGTTGATCTTTCGCAGGTGTCTCGACCGGGTTCTTCTTCTTCGTCCTCGTCGTCGGATGGTTCTCTTCTTGGTTCTTTGACAGGTTTTGTCAGGTTATTCTGTTTAGAGTTCCTTTTTGTATGAGCAGTGCGTACACTCTCGTCCTTGGTCATAAATGAACCGAAATCGGATGGCGCAAGCCTTCCTGCAACTCGTAAGCTTGCTAAGCTTTTACCCAACGTTTCGATTTCTCTGGCTCGTTTGCTGTTTTCTTCATTTGCCATGAGTAACATTTTTCTCATTTCAGCAAGGCTTGTTTCTGTCTTCTCGCTTTGTATATGCATCAGGTCAAGGAGCTGTCTAATTTCAGTCTTTTCTTCCTTTTTTTGTGCGCTTGCCATTCTTACTGATTTTCTACTTTCGCTTGAATTAGTTGAATCTTGACTGGAGAAGCTGTCCCTTCTCACTCTATATTTCACAAATGAATCCAGTATTTACCTATATAATTCTTCGTAGTAGGTGCTCCGTAGAGTTGACCGGTTGAATCAATAGTTTTCACTTGGAGTCTTTCTTCACATTGGTCGGCCCGTAATAGTGTGTTCGTCTTCTGGTGTAGCGCGTAGCCCTGATCTTATTATTCTCTCGTAGTAATAATAAATGGTCAGTTTTCCGAAGAACAGTAAACACTATCCTGGCAGGATCGCCAAAATGTCACGTAATTAATCGCGAAACTTCACAAAAAAAAAAGGAGATCTTTAGTTGTAAATTTGTATTTGTTTGTTTCTTGTCTTCAGATTTGACATCTAAAGTAAAAAAAATATGATCAATTTTGTCTAATTTTTTATGCGCTTCGTGGCATAAAATTTCATTTTGAATATAATTTTCTTTCTGACAGGAAGTAAATTCCGGCTCATTTTCTTTTTAAAAGAAGTCCTGGTAATATATGTATAAAATTATTATACTGTTAAGAATAAACTGATTCAATTTAATATAAATCAAATGATTTCCCTAGCTTTTGCATACACGTGACCGCCTTTCGAGTTTCATTTCAAAGGTAATGTGACAACGAGTCCTGCATATATCTACGCGCCCGTGGCAATGTACGTGTTAGCATGTGTTGGTCGGCTGAATCGGGCTCATGCAGAAATCAGTTTCACGAAACGCTTGTACATTTACGGGATTGATGACATGGCAACAGTGAGGCGAAGGATGATATGTGGCAACCATGTCTAGTCGCTAGCTATCTCTCTCAATTTTCGTTTCTCTCTTCCGCTACTACTCAAGTCGGCATTTTCCAAAGTTTTATATATGTATACAATATATAAAACCGAGAAGTTAGCCGCGTCGTCTTAGTGACGACGATACAACGAAGACCATCCGGCGCGATGTCTCGATATCGTAACATATCGATACTCGTAACACTATATTTGACAAAGTGACAAATTAGCATTTGACAAAGTAGCAAATAACTGTTTAGACAATGTACACGTATTTACATAATTAATATAGGAATACGTTTCTATAGGGTATAAAAATTTATAATCTACGGAAATTTTTATAATCTATAGAAATGTGTTTCTATATTCATTATGTAAATACTTGTACATTCTTTAAATAATTATTTTAACAATGAAATATTGAAATAATTCACATAATGTATGTAGAAGCAAAATTTGAAAATTTATTCATTTTAACCATTATTTTGACAATAAATAATTGAAATAACAATTCAAATAATGAATATAGAAACAAATTGTAACAATTTATTTATTTAAACAATTATTTCATCAGTGAACTATCGAAATGATAATTCAAATAATAAATATATTATCTTAACAATAAATTATTGAAATAATTCAGATGGTGAATATAGAAACAAATTATGAAAATTTATTCCTTTTATCCGTTAACTGGAAACGAATCGAAGGTTCGAAGTTTCGAAGTGTCGAAGTCTTGGAAGTGCAAAAAATTTCCGTCTTCGAAATGTATGAAGATTTATTTATTTATTTATAGACGGGTAGAAGTCCTTTTTACATAAGGGTTTACATAAAAGAAAGAAGACTATACATAAAATAACAAAAAAACGGGTGATGCACAAAAACTCACGGTACAAAGGGTATGGTGATTTCCGGTAATCCCGCGTAATTGACTTTTAAATGTTTGTAAAGACCCACTAAAAAAATCAATACGATTGTAGAGAGTGTTTGAGACTGCAATAAAAAATGCGATTTATCGGATTAATTAATCCACATTTATATCTGGATTTAAGTGTTTGAAAACCTACTCTGGATCTCAATATACTTCAGGTATTAAGATGAAGTTGTAACTTACGAGTTTCATAGCATGTCACCATTTTTGATAAATAAAAATATTAACACGTTAAGCGCCATGTCAGTCACCGGTGACTGAGACTGAACTTTCCGTTTGGATTGTTCGTAATTAAATGAAATTTAAGAAATTGCATTCTATTAGTAAATTTCGGGATCATATTATGAATGTACTTGAAAAGTAATACTTTGGAAACAAAATCTCAATGAATTTTATTAAATTATGTGAAATCGGATATCGCGGGTTAAACGGAAAGAACGGCAAGACAGGCTAAACAATTTTACAGAATTTTGACAGAATATAAACACAAACATACAGTTATAAAAAATATATTTATTGTACAAATAAATTTTAAACAAGATTTCATGAAGACAAAGTAACACTGGAAAAAACAAAACAGATAGTAACAATTAACGATATCTAAGTCATACACATTGCCTACATACATACATACATGCATACATGCATATACATACGTACAACATTCGTCGCACTGGTCACACCGCTCATGCTACATACATTGATTATATTATTTACACTTTTACGTACTACGACTAACAAAATTAAATAAAACTATTAATGTATTGTATTATTCTTACTTTCTGATTTTTGCAATTTTTTTATAATATTACAAGTAAGTTTTATTTTGGTGGAGGAATGTATTCGTTGTCACATTTTCGTTAGCTAAACAATTTCTGCTCGGTGTAACTATGTTTCCTGCTGCAGAGAAAACTCGTTCTGAAGCCACCGAGGTAGCAGGGATGCATAAGTATTTTTTGGCCAATTGTGCAATAATTGGCATTTTTTGTTCATGCGATTTCCACCATTCAAATGGGTCCATGTTCGCGTCTATCTCTGGCTCCGCAAGGTACAACATGTATTGTTGACTGGATGATGTGTTCTGCCTACCGCCGGCTCGCATGAAAATAAAATCCAGAGCTCTAGTTCTGTTTTTTTCAGCTTCATCAGTTTCTCCAATATTCAGAGAATATTCTGTTGTTTCGCGTTCAATGCTTTCTCTTATTTTAATTTTTGCTGTTCCGGTTTCTGAAAGAAGCTGCTTGAATCTAGGATCCAGAAAGGAAGCTTTACTTGCGGCTGGAACTAGAACTGTACTTTCCAAGTACCATTCTAAAGAAAACCGCGTTGACAGTTGCGTGGTCAATTCATTTATGATTACAATGATGTTGTCTTCTTCATTGTACTTATCTTTTGCAGGAATCAAATGATTGCTAATGATGGCTCGCACAATTGGTTGAACCATTGAAAGAATTCCTCCTGACAAAATTGTTGTAGCAACTTCGAGAGGCTTCAAAAGTTGTATCAGTATTTCCAAGACTTTCCACTCACTTTCCAGCATCTCTAAATTTTGTGCCTGTTTCTGGTTTGTAATATTTCTATCGGCGAGTACATTTGTAATCGCGCTGCGATTTTCCACCAGTCTCTCGGACATTTGTAACTCCGTATTCCACCGCGTTCGAACACTTTGGATTAATTTTAATTTTGGCAAGTTTAATTGCTCCTGCTTCATTTCCAAACTTTTCGAAGCCAACACCGAGTGTCGAAAATGTGCCACAATTTTGCTTGCTTTCGCAAGGACGTGAGACACATCTCCTTCTTTCAACGCACTTTGTATTGCCAAATGTATTTTATGAGCAGCACAAGTTACATCAAACTCGACGTTAGGCAAACGATTTACAGCAGATACAATGTTGCTTGCACTGTCATTCGTTATGGCGACTATTTTATCTTGTATGCCAAATTGAATAGCCACATTTTGCAAGCAATCTGCCAAGTTTTCTGCTGTATGGCGTTCTTCTAGTTCCTCTATACAAATAGTCATAATATGCGGCTTCCATTGATCGTCTATAATGTGGGCATTAACATTTATATATCCTTCCTGAGATCTCGAGGTCCAGCAATCTGTATCAAGGGCAACAAAAGACACTTGTGCTAATTGATTTTCCATTTTGTTTCGTACTGCATCCTCCATAATACGTAAACGACGAAGTATGGTTTGGTTGCATGGACACGTGTAATTGGGTTCTAATTTTTTCATAAACTCTTGAACTTGAAGTTAGTAATTTATAGCGAGTGCAGCTGATAGCCGTGTATTATTGTGTCAGCAATTGCCTTTATAAATTTGAGGATTATAAAGACTGCTAACACTCCTGCGCTGAAGGATCCAAATGTAATGAATCCGTGCCATAATTTTTCGGCTGTGTTTTCTGCTATCTTGTCGAGTGTTTCTTCATTTATCATGTTCATTATGGAAATTGATCCGTCTGGTAAGGTTTTACCAGTTATGCTTCGAGCCACAGAATTCAATACGGCTGATTTTTCGGCTGGGAACATGATGTCATCTTTTAAGTTATTAAGATCGCTTTGAGTGTAGATTCCACTGGTAGCCAAATTTGATGGATTAACGTAGCGCCATATTGGTTCTTTAAGTGGCTGTAATACTTGAGGTGATTTCTACGGGTTTTGGTGTAATTCTGTGCCAAGTTTGATCAATTTCATACATTACTGGTAGTATTTGATTACAATCTCTATGTGTTCCATGATTGGTGATGATGCGAGTCATAGGTGTTAAAAACTGTGACTTATTTACATGCTGGACTGGCAATTCAGTGAAGCAGGTTGCAGTGTGTCGAATTTTTACATCGACTGGCACACATTTAATAATGTGTATTACTTCCCCGGCCACAAGGGCCATATGTCCTGCCTTTTTCGTTATTATTTGGGCAAATTCATCGGGTTTCACGGAGGGGCCTGCCCGGTGTCCCCATCCCTGGAGCCTTCGGATTGTGCTTCCCGAGCCCCAGCTCGGTCCACCCACAGCTCCCGGAGTCTTCGTGCCCCGTTCAGGGCCGGTATCCCGAAGGAACCAACCCCGGCCGAGGCAAGAAGCGCCGACACCGGAAGGAAGAGCCGTCGGAGGCGCGATCCGGCACGCCCCGACCCTTCCTTACACAAAACCCCCCACGAATCCGCTTCCCCTAGGGGAGGGACGGACGGACACCCCTCCCCATACCGGGAAATTGACCCGGGGGATGTCGTCCTATCACGGGGGAAGCTATGTTCCCCCCTGGGGCCCCGGGTCAGCTTGCACCCCGGGCCCCCAAATCCACCATCCCCATTGGCGGGGGCACATCAGGGCGCAGGGTGCCTCCCCGCGCCGACCCCACTCCGCCACCATTCCCGGGGGCACCGGTCGACGCTGGGGAGACCCCCGCGCCGTCCCTTCCCTCGACAGCCCCCTCGCGGGGGTTCACACGTCGGCGCGGGGGTCGTTCCCGCGCCCAAACTCTCCTGGCCGAGTCCGGGTCCCTTTCCCGGGACATCACGTACTCGCAGAAGGAGGCCACCGCCATCTGCAACCTCTCGCTGCCGACCATGTTGTCGACCACGGCCGCCAGCGAGAGGTCCCACCCTTCCAACGCGGCTCTAAGGACAACGGGTGATGACCTCTTGTCCAGCTTCAACCAACCACTGTGGGGATTTTAGTGGTGGAGGCGTACAGATGTACGCACTGATGAGTTCCGACGGTCCTCCACGGTCGTGGGGACTAGGAACATAGATCTCGTAACACACGAGAGATTGGGGTCACCAGTGGCCGGAGGCCACGCGTTCTCTGGCGAGAACGCACGAAATAAATGTCCAGACGGACTGCGTTCAAGATGGACGCGCCACGCGGTCGCGGCAAGGAGGATATAGGTTAAGCACGTGAGGCCCACTCCTCACGAGTAATAAACACGTCGGGTAACGACCGAAATAACGAGGTTTATTAAACAAACTCAGAATGAGAGCTCGCGACACTCCAGAACGAGTCGCGATAACAATTGGCGCAGGCGCACAACGCGCGACCTACGCGCCACCGTGCCGCCGCCCCACACCACCACTCATCTGTCGACATCTCGAGATGTTCTTCGATGCATCGGTTGCATTGGTGTGCCGGACGGATTATTGCCAGCATTAGGCCACAATCTCGGCATCTTGCCCAAGTCCTGGCAGTATTTTCTTGGCACATAACGTGCCAACCCCCTTGCTCGTAATGTCATTGTTCTTCTGGTGCTCATAGAAAGCTTCTCCTGGAGTGTCTGTTAACACCATAGGTTGTTTAGTCTTAATTCTTGTCAATTTTCTTAGCTGACATTCGTTACATGTGCGGATAAAATTTTGGATATCCTTCTTCATTCCTTCCCAATAGTGTAACTGCCGAATTCGGTGGTAGGTCTTCGTTACGCCCTTATGTCCACCGGCGGCAGACATATGCTTTTCTCTGATTAAATTTAGTCTATCGCTTTCAGGTGGTATGGTTATTTGGCCTCTCTTGATTCTTGGCCCATTACTACCCCGGTGACAAATACCTCAAGAATTTTGACTCCGGAAGGCGCGAATCGAAGTAAGGCTTCTAAGAGGGATGAATCTCTTTCCTGGATCCATTTTTCACTAGTTGGTGCAATTTGTTTCCAACCTGATCTAACTATCTCTTGAGGATGACCCATACCTAGAGTCATAAGATGAGTTATGGTTGGGATCGTGAATCCCTTCTGGTACTTCGGTGATCTAAGGAAAATTTTATAATGGTCAATTTCGAGGGTTGGGATTTCCTTTGAAGTTGATGGGTGTGCAAGATCGCCTGAGTCTCTGATGCTCGCTCTGATGGTCACTACGGGAAAGCTTTGTCGCTTTCCATCGAAACGCAAGGACTGTCAGGAAGTCCGTCAGCAAAACCCAGGGATTCAGGAAAAGAAAGAAGCTCGTCATTTTCCGTGATGCGCATATGGGATTCTTGCTCTAAGAACTCCACTCCAGGCAGTGGAGGCAACTGAGCTTCCTCATCCAGATAATGCGCTATTGGATCTGGGATTGGAATCGAACGAATCTGATTATTGGGATTCTCGTCATTGTCCTTTTCCATCTCTGACTCTCACGACAGAGGAGAAGGGCATGCGTATTCAGGATGGCAGAGACAACAAAGTCACTGGAGATTTTGAATTTATCGAGGATCCTTCGGGTTGGGGTAGGTTGGACGATGTGGTTTCTGTTGGTGCGGGTGGAGCAGGATTTATTTTCTTTACTGATCGGCGCTCTGTAAAATCTGCTCCCTTGGGTGCGCCGCTTGTCCCTGGGGAGTACCTCTCGTTTCCCGCCTTCTGTTGGGCGTAGGGCACTATCTCGCCTGATTCCACCTTTGCCTTGAATCAAAGGTTTTCTGATTGTGTTATTGCAATAATTGCAGGTGACAGGCGAGTCGGCTTCTCTAGCCCGATTATCGGTTCCTGTTTGTTTGTTGGGTCTCAATTGACTGTTTGAATTTCCATTATTGTTATTATTGTAGGAATTGTTGCGGTACGAAGAAGGATCGGAACGCCAGCGTAATCCGGTGTAGTTATCTTGTCTCGGGGAGCCTTGATATCTGTTGGAGGAAATCGATATTGATATCTCTGCTGTGGCAGAGCCGCTCCTCTGTGGAATGTCCTGACTCGTTTTTCTTCTTGCTGAATTTGCTTCGTGATCTTGATTGCATTGGCGTATCCCTCTTCTAGACTGGTGAAGCCTTCCAATTGCAATCGTATGTGGACTTCCGACGGTAGACCTTTTAGAAAAGCCTCTGTGACGTAAAAGTGTATGCTGCGTTGCAGTGTTTCCGAGAGTTCACCGTGTGTGTCTCGCTCTCCATCCATGATTGCGTGTGGCAGATCCTTTACGCGACTTATATAATCCAAGATATTTTCGTGGGGGTTTTTGAATATATTCCCTAATTCGCTCTTATATTGGTTGACCGTTTTTTGTGGTCCGAACATGAGTTTTAATTTTGTGCCGAATTCCTCTGTGGTGTCTACGTTTGCGTCTTCGATGGCTATAAATGCATGTCCTCTAAGTTTATTTGTTAGTAATTTAACCAAGTATGATTCTTTATTTGGTGGAAGCATGGCTTTAGCTCTTTCGCATGCTTTTAAAAATTGAAATACGGAAGGTTTATAACCATCGAACACGGGTACTGTCTCTAATGCGTCTTTGATTTGTATGGGGTTCTCTAGTGAGTCTGTCGGTATGCGAGTCGGGTTTCCGGGAGTCATTTGTTCGGGTTTCGTCGGTGTCGGTTGCGGTCGGTTAATTATTGAATGTAGTGCGTCTTGCATATGCGCTATTTGTTGGTTCAATTCTCTGAATTTAGTGCCAAGATCGGATATGAAGTCGTTACTCTCTTGGGACCTTTTGATTTGTTCTACGGCCATTTTTAATAACTTTGATTCAGGACCTTTAGTTTCCGCACCGCTACTATTCGGGCTTGCCATTTTGTTTCAATTTAAAGGAACTATTTTTCCAAGCCTCAATTCTGCGCTCTATCCCACCGCTGTCACCAAATTTGTTACGTCCCAGATGGGGCTGTTTATAGTTTTCCGGGGATAAGGCGCAGTTTTGAACCTACCTGCGTTCACCGGCTTTGGTTCGGGAAATTGAGGATTTGTTAAATAAGTTGTACCCGTAATTTTACAAAAACAACAAAATTATCGATTTATTCAGAATTAGGTGCTGAATCAGATATTCGAAGTTTGACTTTACTTTACAAGCAGGGATTTTGTATAGCGCATAAGCTAGAGGGCTTACAAGTGTTTCGAAAGGGGCGCTCGCAGATCGAGGTCGCTGATTTTCAAGGGGCGCTCGCAAGTCGGACTCGTGGGCTCTAGAGGGTGCTCGCCAGTTGTAGCCGCTGGACGCTGGGGCACTCACGAACCTTCGCGTAACTGATTTTGTAACTAATTCGCCGAAACTCTGGATAGCGGGATCACTACTTTGTTACCGGCGCGACGTGTACATTCGTATGAATTTCTCCTGCTTTTCGAAAGAGGGATCTTTCTGGACCCCAACCATAAGCCTTGCGTCACGGCCCATCGTAAGGCCAATGCTGGTGTAAGTGGACCCCCCACTAAGTTGCTGTCGCACATGGTCTATATACTGTAATAGAGTGTTCTCGGTTATCGCTCGATTGGCAAATTGCTCTCCGGCACAACGCAACACCGTGCCGGTTTCTTCGAAGGCACGACAATCCGCTCCCGCATACTTGTTGTCTCCTGCTTCCACCTTGGCGCAAACTATGGCAACGGAAAAAAAAACGGAAAAAATTAAACAAAGGAAAAGTACTACTTTTCCAATCATTTTAGTTTGTATTTTAGTTACACAAATGTAACCTATTCTATAGTGCAAAAGTAAATTCTACAACTTAGGTTAATCATATAACACTTATTTTCTATGAGGGCCATAGATCCTGTAACCCAATCAGGGTGGATCACTATATCCGACATAGACTCCTCCATTTGACTTCTCTCTTCTTCATTGAGTTCAGCCAACAACCAGTCATTAAATTCGAGAAGCTTACTTTCATCGTCCAGTAAGAAAATCAACACCGGGTTGGTCCTTATTTCACATCCCGAAAAGAAACTACTGGGTTCAATTTCATGAGAGATCATTTCAGATAGATCTCCTTTCACTAAAATTATTTCTACTCCAGCGCGCCATAATTTGTTCATGCTGACAGATACCCTTTCATTTAAACCTGTTAGTGGGCTATGTATAACGAATTTCCCAGAGCTGAACTCGAATCTTTCAACGTCACCTATGTAATCGCGAAACTTTATTTCAACGAAACTTAACGAAACTTTATTTTTTCACGCCCGTACATGGCAACGCCGTTAATTGTCTAGGCGAACTGCGCCGCGGACCATGGCCGCTGATTGTCAGATTGCGTCGCGATCGTCGAATTCCATCGACGTCGTCGCTGCCCTGCTACCCCTTGTGGCAAATCGTGCGCTCGCGCGCTCTTACAGTTCGGCCAACCTGACAGTTAATCGTCCCGATTAACCTACCAAACTCTACTCACATATACACACTCATCGCCTGTAATCTATGACGCAATTGTGACTTAAATCTAACGCATACAGACCGATTAACCGAGCACACTCTACTCACACATACACACTCATCGCCGGTAATCTATAACGCAATTGTAACTTAAATCTAACGCATACAGATAACTGTTTAAGCGGGAAGCCATCGTCGCAAATTCGCGGCTTCCCAGGTTCCTCGATACGGAATCTGCGAATTTTGGTGTCGGTCGATATCTTGAATGACGTACCGGTCGTTCCTTAAAACCTTGGACACCACGTATGGTCCTTTATACCGAGGCGTTAGTTTCGCGCACGCACCGGGGGTGTTGTCGAAATTTCGGATCATGACCTTGTCGCCTTCCGCGTATTTTGTCGGTGTTCGGTGTTTTTTATCATAATAATCGCGGTTTTTTGTTTGCGCCATTTCAATCTTTTTGCTGACCTCCTGTCTCAATTTGTCTAATTCCCGTTTTTTATTTATGACCCCGGCCGATTCCAAAAAGTCGCGTAAACTATCACTCTCCTTTCCGCGTTGCTTTACGCCGTACAGGATCACGCTCGAACATTCTCCTGTGGATTTATTTATAGTGTTGTTACATACAAATTCTACCTCGTTCAGGACACTAATCCATTGAACTTTTCGTTCATCGCTTAGTTTAGCTATCATCGGGATAATCGAACGATTTACGCGTTCGACTTGGCCATTGGCCTGCGGAGACGCAGTCGCGACTTTGATGTGCTGAATGCCATATTCGTTCATGAAATCTTGGAAATCGCGAGACGTAAAGCTGCTTCCCCGATCTGACACAATCTGTATTGGTCTACTGAACGTAACGAAATATGATTTTAAACAATTAATGACTTCGGTCGAATTCGTTGTTTTCGTCGCGTACAATTTTACAAATTTCGTAAATCCGTCTATGACGGCGAAAATAAAACGTTTTCTCGCGTTGCCCGCTTTCGACAATGGGCCTAAATGGTCAACGTGTAACGTTGTAAACGGTTTGTCTCCTTTTGGGATGCAGTGTACGGTACCCTCAGGCTTACCGGAATCCGGCGAAAACGCTATACATTTTAAACAGGTTTTTATATGATTATTAATCTTATTTTTCATATCCGGAAACCAGTAACTGCTCATAATATTTTGGAGCGTCTTATCCACTCCCACGTGACCAAATTCGTTATGATATCGATGCATGACGCTAGATTCCATGGAGGAAGGCACATAGAATAAGAGTTGTTCATGATATTTGCGGTAAACTAGTCCGTCCCGTAGTTCATAATGTTTATGTTCTGATTTTTCTAAAGAATTTCTTAAATTTACAATGACTTCGTCCCCGTCCTGACATAATGCTAGATTTTTGTCAAATGAGTTATCTTCGACCACAAGTATCTGTCTGCTTAGTGCGTCGACATGGGCCATTCGCGCGCCAATTCTGTGTTCGAGCGTATAGTCGTAGGACTGCATTTCGAGAGCCCACCTTGAAATCCGCGGATTCGTGTCCTTTTTGTTGAGCGTCATGCTCAATGCTTGGCAGTCCGTAATAATCTTAAATGCGATACCCGTAAGGTAACCCCGGAACCGGCGTAAGGCGTAAACAATAGCTAGTGTTTCTAGTTCGAATGAGTGATACTTTGACTCAGTCGGTGTAGTTCTTTTGGAAAAATAGAAAACCGGATGGAATTTATGATCTGCCTTCCGTTGCATCAAAATGGCACCGAACCCAACTGCGCTCGCGTCGCAATGCAGTTCCGTTTCATCCTGCGGTGCGTAAATACTCAAAATAGGCGCGTCCACCAGAGCTGCTTTGAGTGTTTCGTACGCGTGCATTTCAATCGCCTCTATACCGCGCTCTGTTGGGCTAATACCTTCGTTCGAAGTCGTATACCCGAGATAATCTAGTTTCGTTTGCAGGAACTTGCATTTATCTAGTCGTAATTCTAGCTTATTTTCTACCAACAATGTGAACACCCTCTTAAGTACCCGGAAGTGATGTTCGATTGTGGTGGTTGCGATTAAAAAATCGTCTAGATAGACAGATACATCCCCTGAATTGATCAAATCTTTAGATATCGTGGTAACGAATCTTTGAAATTTGAGCGGCGCTCCCTTTAGGCCAAATGGCATTTTAAGATATTCAAATTGGCCCAGAGGGGTTACGAACGAAGTATACTTAATCGACTCGTCGTGCATCGTAATGTGAAAAAACCCATCCTTAAGGTCTAGCGACGTGAAGTATCGTTTTCCCGCTAGAACGCGAAATCAAGGGTGCGCAACAAGACCCAGCAACTCGTAATGGCGTCCCTGACAACGGACATAGTCGCCAGATCAATACTTGTTGCCGCTCGAATTTCCTCTCCTACAAGTCTTCTCCAAACAGAGGGTAACTTTGTCCCCTCAATTCGTGCTCTCCCTCCTCATCTGGGGACACTGAACGTGGAACGGACGAGGAGTTCTTGCAATAAATGAGGTTGCAACAGGCGAGGTTATACTGTAATTATTTCTATTTCCGTCGATATTTTACCGATCGTATATGATACCACATTTTAAAAGAGGACGTTTTGAAGAATATCATATGATGAAGCTTGTTGCCAAAACAACCGCTAGTAACAAACGCTAGTAGCAAACGCGTTAATTATTTCTCTCTTCGTCATCAGGTTTTTTATGATCATATCAATTGGTCACAGATTAAATCTGTGATTAAATCATCTGATTAAATCTGGAAGAGTTCAAAAACTGTAAGCAATTCTCCCTCTAAATTCTCCTCCCTCGAACTGGTTTCTCTGTCAAAGGGACGATACGTAGTTTCCCACGAGCTTTGAAAGCGTACAACACAGGCCGGTGGAAGAGGATAAGGCCACTGCGACTGGAGGTGACCCGATGTGATGCGCCTCCCAGCACCCATGTAGTGTAGACCACCCCCCGTGAGGGGAGTTCCGTACCTCGGGGATTCGCCCCATACCGGAAAGGTCGGCCGTTCATGTTTGGCACTCTACCTCTAACTCCATCAGTTGCGAAGGAAACAGTCCGTAGGTGTTGTGGACTGGGCATTGGAAAAACCCCTCGTTCACCAGTTAAGGATCATCACAAAGGTAGACCGTCCCGTACGGGAAGTAACTCGCTTAGCCGCTACCGAATCGGCTTGCGCCGACCCAGGAGCGTTACCAGCGGGGGCCACGAGGAGGCGGTGTTACCAGCTTAGCGCTCGGTCTCTAGCAGGTTTCGTCAACGGTGTGGTAGCCGTTCTCATGACTATTTCACCCTACGATCCCGAATACCCAGTTGTAGAGGTATTACCTGCGAAGGATCGTCAGGGTTATTTTGCCTTTGCTTCTCAAGTGCCAAAGTCTGTGCGACTAAGGCATAATTCTATTGCGTGTTTAAACGCCGCACAATTTTTGTCTCGCAGACCATGATTGGATGGTCTGCCTGCTCTCTTGCAGTTTATGCAAGAAGGCTTCTCTTCTTTCGACGGGCATTTATCATAACTATGCCCGTCTTTACCGCAGTGCCCGCACGTGTCGGTTTTTGCTTTGCAGTGCTTTGCAACGTGTCCAAATGACTGGCATTTGAAACACCTCGTTGCAGCTATATAATCTTTGAGCCCGTAGGCTTGGAACCCTATAAAGACCCGGTTCCTGTCCAGCAGGATTTTCCGGGTCTTGGTTGACACCTCCGCCACCCAGTTGGTGGCTTCACAGTTCTTTTTGCCGGTTTTGAAGAGGAGTTTGAACTCCTCTTCTAATTTTGCCTCTGGATCGAGATCAAGATTTTGGTTCTTGATTGCTTTATGGATTTCCGCCTCAGATGTCTCCGAGGGGATTCCAAATATTATGATTTTTGGTCTCCTCTTGGGGAGGGGACCAATATCTACTTTCTCTTGTAGTTTCTTGTTTTCGCCGAGTGTTTCGGAATTATATCATATTTGGTTTCATCTTAATCAGAGAATGCCACGAATATGTTGGTAAAAGTTTCATTAAAAAATAACGAAAAATAAAGAAGTTTTGTAATTGGATTAGTAGTGGGCTTCTGATCTCACACCGAGATATAGCCGACATGTGTGATCCACTCCTCGGCGACGACGGTTCTCGAGTTTCGCTGTCCGCTTATCCGTGTTAACATTATATCGGAGACGGATATTTTCTCCGTTTGAATGTTAGTCATTTTGGTGTGCCATAGGTTTTTTATGACTTTTAGGTTTAGGATTAAAAGTGGTCAGTTGTGTTTCCTAAAAGTCCAATCTACGTCTGTCCAGAGCCCAAATTGCGAATTTTTACCTCATCGTGGAGTAATTTGTAATATTCGGCAGAAAACTCGCTTTCTGAAGCAAGTATGACGTCACAAGATGGCTGTCGCAGAGAGATTCTCTTAATTTCGAGAGATTTAGTGTTCGTATCGAAAAAAAGGCTCTGCACAGACGTAGCAAAAACATGCGCAAACACGGTGGTATGCATTTTTAATTGATTACTTACTTATTTAAGACGTAAAATGTCTAGAAAAAAGGCACCATTCAAACACTGTACGTTGCGATAGAATACGGTCGATAATGCAAATCGATAGTAGAGGTTTACATATGTACAATATGTATGTTGCCGAATATTGCAAATTACTCGACGATGAGGCAGAAATTCGCATTTTGGCCTCTGAACAGACCTAGATTGAACCTTCAGGAAAGACAATTGACCACTTATAAACTGCTCATTGCAATATTGAAGCGGCAGTTTGAAAAAGTTTCTGACCCTTGCACGTTTCGCAAGACGCCACGACCTTCGAGTCACCGATTCTGTTGAAACTTTGCACACTTATTATAGATCTCATTGTCCTGTTCACGAATATATATCATTATAGCGGCAGATACTGAATAGTTTTCGAGTTTCATTATTTCCTGTGTAATGCCGTATTTTTTCTACGGTATGTGGATAGGGTCTATTTATCATCAACTACACTTGCTGGCGAACTCAATTTAATCTCTATATATACACGTATTGTTCGCGACTGTACAATTTTATGCGAGGTGTCTTCGAACAACGCTCGACGACTGTCTACTACTCCGAAGTGTATCTCGCGACGACTACTGACTGAATCCTCGAAAGTCCTGTGCAACTTAATTCTAACGCCTTCGTTTGCCCTGGTAAAAATCCTAAACAACCCTGATTGGCTAACCCACGCTTTGGGTCCTTCCAATCAGAGCTGTTCTTTTTCTTCGTCTCACCCCCGTTCCTTTCGCCCTTGGCGTGTTTGTTTTCGGAACGGCGAGGTGATCGGAGAAGATGATGGGACTTTCCTCCGGGCCACCCATGCTTGACCCAAGTGTCGATAGACCGTTGGGTCCGCTTCAAGTGCCCTTCAGTTCGTCTCTTAATTTATGACGGTCTCAGTTTGCTATTGAGGACTTTGGGACAAAACTCTAATAAACATACTTCGACTAGGTCTGGAAAATGTCCACTCAAAAATAGCTTCGTCGAACGAGAGTCGTAAATTGCGTTGGCCGTTTGCACGAAAGAAAGACTCTTTTGTGTGCGTGCGACCGGACGCTACAGGTACAACAAGATTTGGTTTGCCAGCGTGCCAAGTTTTCAGCCGGACGACCAGTGTTCAAATCCTGTCGACTAACGCATTTTTTTTTAAATTTTATTATGTTTTGTCACTGTATCTTTATATTAGCAATTTCACATCGGAAAGTAGTAAAATATATCACCTCGCAATTCTAATTACGGATCAGACAGAATTTCAGTATCAATGAACGTTCGAAAGGACAATATCATATAAGGTAGAAAAGACCGCACTTGTTCAAGAAAAGGTATTTATTTTTTTTAAATTAATTTTCAGAATAATCATTATATAATTTATGTAGGGATTTGGTGTCAGGCAGGTCGAAATCAATATATATCGGTGTATGTGATACGTTTAGTAACTTAAACGTTGAGTCGGCTACACTTGCTCCACAAGATCGGTCCTCTGCCGAAATCTCTCTCTCTATCTCTCTCTCTCCCTCTCTCGCTCTCTCGCTGCCAAACTCTGACTCTCTACTTCCGCGACCGCGACCTACCTCGCATATATAGGCCGATGGTCCTTAATACATACACCCGAATCGGATCACCTACATCGCTCGCGGTCGTCGCACCTTCCTTACTCTCTCACATTCATTCGCACGCGCTCGCTCGGGCATTCACCTGTCGCCGTGTTGATGTTTTTCGGCCATCCGCGGACGACCTGCTCCACAAAAACGCTGGTCGTTTTTGCGTTTTCGCTGACATAATCGGCGATTTCCGCCAACGGCTCCGTCCCCTACGTTTACGTTAAACAAAAACGAACAAACAAAAAGAAACAAAGAAACAACAGACAAACTAAAACATGAAAATAAACAAACAAACAAACTTATATTTTATATATATTTATTTTTTATTTATTTATTTTTATTTCCTTACAGAATATTTATTATATAATTTATGTTAGGGGAATATTCAAAGTAAAATTAAATTTAAACAGAAACAAACAAACAAAACAAACTAAAACATCGAAATAAACAAACAAACAAACAAACGAAAAGAAAAGAAATCATCTATAATAATAATTATGATTAATATTGATGCCGCGGCCACCTCCCCGCGGCCTCTTGGAAATAACATTATAAAAATAATTTATAATGACTTTGTATTTAAATTATATAATAAGAATTATATTTATTATTATTTTAATTTATAGTTATTATTATTTATTTTAGCTTATTTTATCGCCTGTGTGTGATGAAAGCAGCCTCTCTTTTTTTAGCCCCGCATCCGCTGGCGGTACTCCGCCCGCTTTATCAACTTGGCCAATTTATTCTGAAACATAATTGTTAGGATTCTATGGACGTGGATCTAATGGTAGACTTTAACACACTTTATTTGATATACGAAAATTACATGCTTTCGCGCGTAGAGAAGAATGTGGAGTGTTCCAGAAAAGAAGGAACGCAGACAAAACGGAATCACCGCAAGAAAACAAAAGACGATCAGTCCGATAGACGCATTCTTATGCAGATGTCGCGAATAACTGTCGAGTATTAATTCTCAACACTCCCCTTTAATACTGACGTATAAGCGAACTTAATTTCTATTTAATACATCTTGAACAATTCCTAATTTATCCACGCAAAAATTGTGTTTTTGTCGCGGTAGCGCCTTGGTGAGTACATCAGCTGCCATCTCATTAGTTGACAAATATTCCAATCTGATATCCTCCTCCTTCAGAGCGCTTCTAATAAAATGATACCGCATGTCAATATGCTTTGTGCGGTGGTGAAAAACAGGGTTCTGTGTAAGCAGTCCTGCCCCTCGATTATCGTTGAAAAGAACTGTTTTCGCTATATCATGAAAACCTAATTCATGGAGAAAAGTTCTTAAATGGATGGCTTCCTTGACTGCTTCTGCTATTGCCATATATTCCGCTTCCGTTGAAGATAGGGCAACGGTGCGTTGTTTTCGTGATTCCCAACTCACGGTGCCGCCACCCAGCAAAAATGAAAAACCAGTATATGATCTTCGATCTATGCTACAGCTTCCCCAGTCAGCATCTACGTAGCACAACAAATTTTCATCCGTCTTTCTGTAAACAATACAATAATTAGAAGTCCCGCTGAGATATCTAAGCACGCGCTTAGCAGCTCTCCAATGTGTGCTGTTATGGCAATCGTTAAATTGGCTCAGCACACTCATTGAATGAGCAATATCGGGTCTGGTGGAGGTGGCCAAATACATAAGAGCCCCGACTAGCTCTCTGTAGGGCTTCCTTTCTCCATCGTTTTCATTCTGCTCATTTTTGACGAGACGACTTCCTACATCCAGTGGCGTAGAGACAGGATTACAATCATTCATTCCAAATTTGTGTAATATATCTTGAATGTACCCCTTCTGTGAAATTGACACTTTATCCTCTGTTTGGTCTATTTCAATTCCCAAACAGTATTTTGCGGGTCCAAGATCCTTTATCTTGAAATTCTTCTGAAGACCCTGAATTATATCTTGTATCCAATCCTTATTATCTGATGCAATTATAATGTCATCTACATATACTAGTAATAACATAATGGCATTTCTGCGTCGAGCAAAATATATACATGAATCGGCATTTGTTGCCTTTAAACCCAAATCAAGAAGTTTTTTATTTAGTGTTGCATTCCATTGGCGTCCTGCTTGGCGTAAACCATACAGAGCTTTACGGACACGACATACCTCGCCCCCATGATGCATTTCCTTGAGCATTCTTTGGGCTTGTTTGACCGCCATGCTCTTTTTATCCTCACGGCTGATGATCAATTTTAGCATTTCCTCTAAGAAATCAGGTTTTTCCATGAATACCTCTTCTTCCAAATGTCCATTCAAGTATGCGGTTTCAACATCCACTTGATGTAGTTTCAGGTTATATCTAGCTGCCAAACTTAAAATCTTGCGTAATGAACTCATTCGCGCTACTGGTGAAAATGTCTCCTTGAAATCAATTCCAGGGCGTTGTGAGAAACCCCTAGCAACCACTCGTGCTTTTCGTCGCACAATCGATCCATCAGGAGCACGCTTATTTGTTAAGACTGTACGACAGGTTACAACATTTTTACTCACGGGTCTACGAACGATGTCCCATGTGCCATTGTCCACAAGGCTTTTAACTTCTGAGTAAATCGCCTCCTTCCACTCATGGGCATTTTGACTCGCCATTGCCTCGTGTATGGTGACCTCGGAAAAGCAAGCGGTCTCGTCACCAGAAACCGCATCAATAAATGCATCATCGTCGCTCTCCGTTGTCGTACCACCATCTTCATAATGCTCGTCATTCACAGTTTCCTCTAAGCATCCTTCAGTAGCATCGTCTTCAGTCTGTTGGCTAACTTGATTTTGGACTGGAGTGTATTGATACATTTTCTTTGGTCTCCCTCCATTTCCTGTATATACCTTACGCGGCCTACCACGTGTCCGTTTTATTTTATTAGGCGAGTGAGGATCTGGCAGTATATCTTGGTTTTGCTCAGCTTCGTAATTTTGACTAATTTCCATTTCAGCAGGTAAGATTATACCTTGATTTTGTTCAGCTTCTGAAAAAATAACATCAGTACCACAATTTTGATTAGTTACCATTTCGACACTTGACTCTGGCTCGTGTCGATCATCCATATCAGCAGATAATATTATATCTTGAAACTCTCCCTCATTGCTATATTTATCAAGGAATCGGACATCCCTAGCAATGGTAACTCTTCTGTCTTGTGGTATCCAGACTCTATAGCCTTTCGTTTCGTCGGAATAGCCCACCAGCATGCCTTCCTTTCCTCTTGGTGCGAATTTATCCTTATTTGGCGACTTATCCAGAATATACGCCTTAATGCCGAAAGAATGTAGATATTTTAACTTGGCATTCCTACCAGTCCATAACTCGTATGGTATTTTTCCATTTAAAGACTTCGTAGGGCATCGGTTCCTGATGTGATTTGACATTGCAACGGCTTCTGCCCAAAAAGATGATGGCGCTCTTGATTCCATGATCATGCACCTAGCCATTTCAACCAATGTCCGATTTTTCCTCTCCGCGATGCCATTCTGCTGCGGAGTGTAGGGTACTGTCAGTCTCCTTTTAATGCCCTCCATACGCAGGAAAGTATCAAACTCATGATTGCAAAATTCTGTTCCATTGTCTGACTGGAGGTTTTTGATATGCTTCCCAGTCTGCTTTTCGGCCATATTTTTATATTCTTTAAACGCTTTTAGGGCATCCTTCTTACTTGTCAGGAACCTTACTTCACACCACCTAGTAAACTCATCGGTAAAGGTAATGAAGTATTTTGCCTTACCTTGAGATTCGGTACGCATAGGTCCACAGACATCCATATGTACAATCTCCAAAACCTGAACAGCTGATTCTTTCCGCTTACAAAATGGTACAGCGGTTAGCTTCCCTCTGAGACAAATTTCACATTTACTTGGCATCGGCTTTGCTTCAAACTCAGTTATAGCGCCTCTTCTGCTTAACTCGATGACATCTCTGTAATTTAAGTGACCTAATCTTCTGTGCCACAACTCTAGGGCTGAACACTGTTCACGAACCACACTATTCGCGTGTTCTGTTCCTTGTCGAATATAAAAGAGATCACCCTGACGATCTGCAACAAGTCTTGTTTTCCCTTCCTGGTCTTTGATCAGAGCAATATTTTTCTTAAACACAACCTCATGACCCCTGTCAGTTATTTTTGCCACTGACATTAAGTTTGTATGCAATTCGGGTACATGCAGTACATCCTTTAGCTTCGTTTGACGTCTATCGTTCGACACTGATGCTATAAATTCAACTACGCCAGCTTGGGAAACACTTACAGAGGTATCGTTTGCTAAATTTACATATCATCATTGAACTCGTCTTGACATCAGCTACAACACTGTGAAGTTAAAAATATGTGGTGCTATTTGAAAATCATCGATGACCTTCAAAAGACCTTGAAAACGACTACAATAGGAACATTTTTTTATATCACCATATTTGCCCCCTTTAACAGTACAACATTTCTCTCTAACATTTTCTTCTATCTCTAATCCTAACGGAGCTATTTAGGTGGCCTGTTTGTCGTGAACCACCCGGTATATATAAGGCGCTAAAACTCAAGGAACGTAAAGAATATATTTCACAGAAGTTATAAGGAAACACCAATCCCTACGACCCATATCCCATAAATTCCAAGTTCAAGAAAACAAAATCTATTCAAATTAAAACATTGATAAAGAAATAATGAGGAAATACCTGCAAAATTACTTCTTAACCGTTGAAAAGGAAACATGAGACGCTGGGGTGACCGAGGAACCAGTGCGTGAGGTAAAGAGCGAACCAGCACTGCATCCGTTGGCGAACCTCACCCATTTGAAAACACTGAAAATAAATAATAACATGTATCACTCAATGAATACATATATAGAAACAACTTATAGTGATCATGAATAAATAACTTCTGTGAATTTGATTGCAAAATGGGAGAACATCGACTCGATAATTTCATAGGGTTGATAATAAAAATCTCCTTGTACATTTTAACCAAAGAACCCTCCCCCGCCCTAAAGAACAAATTCAGTCATTCAAAATAGGCAGAAGTTTACATCAAAATAGACAGTTTTTGCAAATATCTCGGAAAATAAAGAGGCCGCCGTACTGTGCGAACAAATGGCCTGTTTTCGGGAAAACTAATCAAAATGTGTACTCCAAACCTAATCGCCATAATACGTACTTACAACACACGGCACTGACACGAATGGCTGCTCTGAAGTGAATACTGGCCGACGCTCGCGAGCGAATGTTCTGTTGCGTCGCAGTGTGGTGGGATGGGGGTTTTTATTGTGGGTTCGAGTGCCCGTGGAGCGCTGAAGCGCTCTGCTCGTGGAAGTTAAGAAATAAACTTTGTACACAGAGTTAAAAGCGAAAAAATGTTGTAGATTTTATTAGAAGATGTAACTCCCTCAGTTCTACAATGAGTTCTGTCTCATCCTGGAGCTTCGAATCCTTTTTCTAGCTTCTTCCTTCTCGTCTCGCTTCCTTATCCAATAGGAAAATTGGGATCTTCTGGCTAGCCGTTGATTCGTCGGATCACTCGTCTTCCGGTTGCTGCTTGATGGTGATTGGTAGTGGATGGATCTTAATAGCGCACGCACGGGAGTGGGGTACGCATGAGGGTGGAGCCCCGCCAAAACAAGGGACGTGGGGCCATGTGGGACCGAACCGAGGGAGTTCCAAGAGGTCCTTGACTGAGAATTTATGACCGCTTGTCCTTAACTGATTCCGGACTTCGACTATCCCTAATTTATGTTGAATTGGAGAAGCTACTCTAAGTGGTTGCGTGACTTTCTCTAAATTCTTCAATTAGTCTCGCCGACTCGAATTTCGTCAAGGATCTCTATGGAACTCTCCCGGTCTTTCTTTACCTACTTTTAACTATCGCGCCCAAATAGAATACATATGTATTAAATACGCGATTACATCTTATATTTAAATTTCCCTCTCCGCGCCATTAATCGATATATATATATATATATATCTAGCTATGTTCGCGTGGTCAACTGGCCACGCTACAGTTCGATGGCATTCCTTCGACCGCATTCGGAACCGATCTTCGCTTGTTTCTCTGCAACTTCCCGTGGACCGTCGCCGCGCCGCCGCGTATACAATGTATGTTGGCGGTTCGTCGGCGTGCTCGTCGCTGCGCGATGCCCAGGCTGCCACATGTACATTTTCATCTGTCTTTTTCGGCGGTTTATTTGACTTCGAATAATTTCCGGAGGCGCGTTCGAATGCTGTAACGAGGACAGAGCAGTTGTTACGGTGAAATGGCTGGTTTCGCGAAGGAACGCCGTATTTCACTTTCGCGATTGAATACTCGAAGATTTCGGGAATTCGAACTTGCTTTTTATTTTGGAAGTTGGATCGGCGAGACGTGCCGTAGCAGAGGTGATCGTCGACTGCTGGGTACACGGGTTTGGGGTCTTATATATTAATGGGTAATCTTATTTGGGGTACAAAGGTTTGGGACTGTTTAATGGTTCAAAGTTGTCGGGTGCTCAATCAGTCGTGAACTTGGGCCTGGTGACGTGGTGCGAGGATTGTTGTCTTGGTCTTATCGGACCGTGACATTCCCCCCTCATTAGACTTTCGTTGCTCCGAAACGAACTCGTTTTCTCCTGACAGGTGCGATGTCTAGTTCGATGTCGTTCATTTCTTGTAACCTGAATTGTGGTGGTTGGTCGTAACTCGGTGGAGGACTGCTGTTGTATGGTACCGGTGCGGTGGCTTCTATGGTTCTGACTTCGGATACCTCAGTGTTGGCATTGGAGTTATTGTTGTAACAATTTTTACAAAATAATAGAACGTTTCCTGTGGGGTTACATAGAAATAGTTTTGTGAGGGTGGACAGTGCTATTGGTCCTAACGTTTTGCTGTTTCTTTCCAGGTTTTGGTTCGTCTTATGTTCTCTATGCTTTGTAGCGTCTGTGTTATTTCGTCTAGATTAGTTTTGTATTCTGAGAGTGTGTTTAATGTGAGAGGTGCTCGCCTGACCTGTTCGTATATTAAATCTATTTGTTCGAACGAGAAATTAAAGTCTAATGGTTTGAGTCTTGTTTCGTATGTCAGTTGTTTGTTGGTTCCGCCCAACTTCATTATGGTATTTGCTGTAAGTATTACACAGTCGTCTGATGTTCTGAACAAGGTGGGCGTTGAGATTTTTGTGACAGTTTGATTATTGCAAAGTAAATTAACTTCAATGGTGTTCTCTGGGATTATGATATAGTTGCCTATTTGTTCAAGTGGGATGTATGTGATTTCCGTAACTTTAAACAATGCCGTTGAACAGGGGCTTTTGGTGTTGGTTTGTTTGAGCATTTCACTTTCGCAGCTTGAGGTATGTAAAAATGCTAAATTCGGGGATGTTCTTTTGCAAATTGGTATCGCTCCGCTGAGTTTACATTTCTTAAGTAAGTATGTTGTGTCTACTGGTATATGCCCACTCCCGGGGGCACCGGTCGACGCTGGGGAGACCCCCGCGCCGTCCCTTCCCTCGACAGCCCCCTCGCGGGGGTTCACACGTCGGCGCGGGGGTCGTTCCCGCGCCCAAACTCTCCTGGCCGAGTCCGGGTCCCTTTCCCGGGACATCACGTACTCGCAGAAGGAGGCCACCGCCATCTGCGACCTCTCGCTGCCGACCATGTGGTCGACCACGGCCGCCAGCGAGAGGTCCCACCCTTCCACCGCGGCTCTAAGGACAACGGGTGATGACCTCTTGTCCAGCTTCAACCAACCACTGTGGGGATTTTAGTGGTGGAGGCGTACAGATGTACGCACTGATGAGTTCCGACGGTCCTCCACGGTCGTGGGGACTAGGAACATAGATCTCGTAACACACGAGAGATTGGGGTCACCAGTGGCCGGAGGCCACGCGTTCTCTGGCGAGAACGCACGAAATAAATGTCCAGACGGACTGCGTTCAAGATGGACGCGCCACGCGGTCGCGGCAAGGAGGATATAGGTTAAGCACGTGAGGCCCACTCCTCACGAGTAATAAACACGTCGGGTAACGACCGAAATAACGAGGTTTATTAAACAAACTCAGAATGAGAGCTCGCGACACTCCAGAACGAGTCGCGATAACAATTGGCGCAGGCGCACAACGCGCGACCTACGCGCCACCGTGCCGCCGCCCCACACCACCACTCATCTGTCGACATCTCGAGATGTTCTTCGATGCATCGGTTGCATTGGTGTGCCGGACGGATTATTGCCAGCATTAGGCCACAATCTCGGCATCTTGCCCAAGTCCTGGCAGTATTTTCTTGGCACATAACGTGCCAACCCCCTTGCTCGTAATGTCATTGTTCTTCTGGCGCTCATAGAAAGCTTCTCCTGGAGTGTCTGTTAACACCATAGGTTGTTTAGTCTTAATTCTTGTCAATTTTCTTAGCTGACATTCGTTACATGTGCGGATAAAATTTTGGATATCCTTCTTCATTCCTTCCCAATAGTGTAACTGCTGAATTCGGTGGTAGGTCTTCGTTACGCCCTTATGTCCACCGGCGGCAGACATATGCTTTTCTCTGATTAAATTTAGTCTATCGCTTTCAGGTGGTATGGTTATTTGGCCTCTCTTGATTCTTGGCCCATTACTACCCCGGTGACAAATACCTCAAGAATTTTGACTCCGGAAGGCGCGAATCGAAGTAAGGCTTCTAAGAGGGATGAATCTCTTTCCTGGATCCATTTTTCACTAGTTGGTGCAATTTGTTTCCAACCTGATCTAACTATCTCTTGAGGATGACCCATACCTAGAGTCATAAGATGAGTTATGGTTGGGATCGTGAATCCCTTCTGGTACTTCGGTGATCTAAGGAAAATTTTATAATGGTCAATTTCGAGGGTTGGGATTTCCTTTGAAGTTGATGGGTGTGCAAGATCGCCTGAGTCTCTGATGCTCGCTCTGATGGTCACTACGGGAAAGCTTTGTCGCTTTCCATCGAAATGCAAGGACTGTCAGGAAATCCGTCAGCAAAACCCAGGGATTCAGGAAAAGAAAGAAGCTCGTCATTTTCCGTGATGCGCATATGGGATTCTTGCTCTAAGAACTCCACTCCAGGCAGTGGAGGCAACTGAGCTTCCTCATCCAGATAATGCGCTATTGGATCTGGGATTGGAATCGAACGAATCTGATTATTGGGATTCTCGTCATTGTCCTTTTCCATCTCTGACTCTCACGACAGAGGAGAAGGGCATGCGTATTCAGGATGGCAGAGACAACAAAGTCACTGGAGATTTTGAATTTATCGAGGATCCTTCGGGTTGGGGTAGGTTGGACGATGTGGTTTCTGTTGGTGCGGGTGGAGCAGGATTTATTTTCTTTACTGATCGGCGCTCTGTAAAATCTGCTCCCTTGGGTGCGCCGCTTGTCCCTGGGGAGTACCTCTCGTTTCCCGCCTTCTGTTGGGCGTAGGGCACTATCTCGCCTGATTCCACCTTTGCCTTGAATCAAAGGTTTTTTGATTGTGTTACTGCAATAATTGCAGGTGACAGGCGAGTCGGCTCCTCTAGCCCGATTATCGGTTCCTGTTTGTTTGTTGGGTCTCAATTGACTGTTTGAATTTCCATTATTGTTATTATTGTAGGAATTGTTGCGGTACGAAGAAGGATCGGAACGCCAGCGTAATCCGGTGTAGTTATCTTGTCTCAGGGAGCCTTGATATCTGTTGGAGGAAATCGATATTGATATCTCTGCTGTGGCAGAGCCGCTCCTCTGTGGAATGTCCTGACTCGTTTTTCTTCTTGCTGAATTTGCTTCGTGATCTTGATTGCATTGGCGTATCCCTCTTCTAGACTGGTGAAGCCTTCCAATTGCAATCGTATGTGGACTTCCGACGGTAGACCTTTTAGAAAAGCCTCTGTGACGTAAAAGTGTATGCTGCGTTGCAGTGTTTCCGAGAGTTCACCGTGTGTGTCTCGTTCTCCATCCATGATTGCGTGTGGCAGATCCTTTACGCGACTTATATAATCCAAGATATTTTCGTGGGGGTTTTTGAATATATTCCCTAATTCGCTCTTATATTGGTTGACCGTTTTTTGTGGTCCGAACGTGAGTTTTAATTTTGTGCCGAATTCCTCTGTGGTGTCTACGTTTGCGTCTTCGATGGCTATAAATGCATGTCCTCTAAGTTTATTTGTTAGTAATTTAACCAAGTATGATTCTTTATTTGGTGGAAGCATGGCTTTAGCTCTTTCGGATGCTTTTAAAAATTGAAATACGGAAGGTTTATAACCATCGAACACGGGTACTGTCTCTAATGCGTCTTTGGTTTGTATGGGGATCTCTAGTGAGTCTGTCGGTATGCGAGTCGGGTTTCCGGGAGTCATTTGTTCGGGTTTCGTCGGTGTCGGTTGCGGTCGGTTAATTATTGAATGTAGTGCGTCTTGCATATGCGCTATTTGTTGGTTCAATTCTCTGAATTTAGTGCCAAGATCGGATATGAAGTCGTTACTCTCTTGGGACCTTTTGATTTGTTCTACGGCCATTTTTAATAACTTTGATTCAGGACCTTTAGTTTCCGCACCGCTACTATTCGGGCTTGCCATTTTGTTTCAATTTAAAGGAACTATTTTTCCAAGCCTCAATTCTGCGCTCTATCCCACCGCTGTCACCAAATTTGTTACGTCCCAGATGGGGCTGTTTATAGTTTTCCGGGGATAAGGCGCAGTTTTGAACCTACCTGCGTTCACCGGCTTTGGTTCGGGAGATTGAGGGCTGGTTAAATAATTGTACTTTAATTTTTATATAAAAACGGGAAATGTTTGGTTTATTTAGAGTCTAGTTCTGAATCAGCTCATACATGGGTGAATTCTTATAGCGCATACGCTAGAGCACTTATAACAACTCGCTTGATAGAACGTTTAAGTTACCGAGTCGCTGGTAGACGCTCGCAGGTCGTGGTTGTGGGGTTTTTGGGCGCTCGCTGGTTGTGGCCGCTGGACGCTGGGGCACACGCGGACACTTTACGCACGGAGTTTCGAAATGCGGTGACACTGTTTTACTGCCGGCGCGACGCGTGTGTGATACAAGGGCCTGTCGACGGAACTGCACAGTAGCACTGGTTTTGAACAGAGTGAATCCTAATTGAAGAGCTGGTTTCCTTTTTATAATGTGGGCGGTCCTTTGTTTTCTTGAAGTGCTGATTTAGCGTTTCTGCTTCCCGATCTTCTTGATGTTTCTTGCTTCTTCAGCTGTGTGTTGCCAAGATGAAGTCGTCGTCTTTTCTTATGGTTCGGCGTAATTTGATATCTTCCTTTTTTGCGTCCAATTTGTAATCTGGTCTTCATCTGCGTGTCTTGCAGGAAGATCAGTCGGCGTATCTCTAACCGCGTCGAGTTGTCACGTATATTTTGATCTTATTAATTTTCTCGTGTGATAGTACTACTGGTCTTTGTTTAGGCGTTTATCGGCGAACCGTGCGAACCGCCGGACGTGACATTGTATTAACTTTGATCGATAAGCGAGAAGAAAGCGGACGTTCGTATGTTCGTGAAAGAACGAGACTCGCGATTGAATTCGTGCGAGGCTGCTGCGAAAACGTAACTAAATCGGCGAATATATAGCGTGAACTAGACGCGAGTCCGCTGAGAGCGTACGGTAGAATGAACATACGAGAAATCCTTGTCTCCGTCGGAGCGATCGGTGGATCTTGAAGAAACGGGTAGTTTGAAATTTGGGGAAACAACAGGAGAGAGACGAACGAAGGACGGAGCAGGAGCGACACAAAGGAAGGACGAAACAGAAGCGATCGCATCGACGAAGACAACATGTACGAGACAAGAACAATAACGGGCTATTTATAGATTGGTTTCAAACAGAAATTAGACCAAGTCGTTACCGTTCGAATCTCGAACATATATTCTTCTGATAACTTAAAATTGGATGGTGACAATGTATTTAGTTGTACGCATGACTCTGGTGATATCATATTCCCTTTGGTGAAGATTTCTATATCCCCAAACATATAACTCACTTCTGAGCTGTCGACCATCCGATATTGATCCTTATTTCTTGGCTGTATCATTTTTAATAATGTTTCCAGAGTAATGGTCTCAGTTGGAAATAATTGCAAACTCGTCCATTTTAATTTGTGGTTATATCTCCTGATTTTTACCGGTGAATGATCACACAAATATGTTTCAATAATATTTTATGTGACTTTTCCCCGCCTTCATTTCTTCACGTCTTCATTCATACCGATAACATAGACATGCACTCCGATCTACAATTCGTAGGACCCACGAGTCAAGGATCCCACATTTATAATTCGGTTCTGTGACAGAACGTAGAGTATACAATGTGTGCAAGCAACTAAATCATCGTCAGTGCGACCTTAAAATACCACGATCAAAGGTTAGCGTGTACTGACAAAACGCAAAACTGTTCGACGAGATCGGTCAACTATCGATATCTGTACCACCTCACCTCACCTATTTCGATGATTTTTTAATATGTTGTAGATGTCAACATCGTGAACACAATTGTAAAAACTCACTTGTATATTTATAGTTTTGTGCCTATATAGGGCGAAGGCTCGGGATCTGTTTCGCCGTATTTCAGATCAGGGTACCTATGCGACTAGACTTTGTTATGGAGTCGCCCGAGAGTGAACACGGAGAATGAGAGAGGCGAGAGGTAGTTGCAGACCATAAAGTTGTCAGCCGTGTAGCAATACAGTATTCCCTCCGAAAGTGATAAAACCTCCGGGCTCTGGAGTACAGTTTTCTTTTGCTATAAGTCGATGGCTCGGTACGACTTTCGACCTATTATGAATTACGGTATCTATGTCGCTTCGGTTTGTTCTTGAGCGGACCGCGAGTGAGTAAGGAGAATGTGCCAGAGGTTTGAATGTGGCGGCAAACTACAAAGTGGTTGGCCGAGCAGTCATATCTTTCATTTCAAAAAGGATAGAATATGACATACCCTCTCCTTCTGACACCAAGCGGTGTCGAGCAGACAACTTCAAAAGAAAGAGAGGGGATAAACATTTTCTTGGTGCGAAAAAACATTATCGTCTTATTTCGAACGAAAACTGTATCAATGATTGTGTAGGACGTAGGTATTTACTACGTTATTTGAAGTTTGCGACGATAGAGAAGGGTGACCACAATGAGGGATTGATTAAAATGAGTGTAATCACAGCATAATTTTGATCATGTATACTTATTTAATGAATGACCATAGCTCACTATAATAGAAGTAAATATCATTAAAACTCTATCGAGCTTGGTGTCCTTCCAACCATAAAAATATGATAAATCTAGAAAGAAATTACAATGTCTTGTTCATTGATTACTCTTGGAATTGTCGAAGGGAATTCGGATGCTAACAGTGATCACTGTCGGGATAGTGGTAGCGAATTTTAACCGCTGTCGGCGGAGTAGGTCATTTACTAGACCTTTAAAACATTATGTTTACATTGACCACTTCTGCAACAGTGGAAGCCTCATCACATTGATTGAATTGATGGTTTAATGGAACCTGGTGCATTACTAATTGTTCATCCTATAATGCACAGTTTTACTGTTGTCACAAAACAACTGTAAGGAACTACGAAGATAAAGAACATGACGCTGATATTTTATCGATAGCAACGAAAATGAAAACGAAGATGAAGATTACAGAGAAGTTAAGATGAAGATTAGAGAGAAGTTAACGAATTGCGGAGACCAGTACAGCAAGATATCAAGAAGAAAGATGTTGGTGCGAGTGGAAATGTATACTCAAAAACAGCGTGTTCAGCTTGAACACGAACGGGCAGTAGCGTGCTCTCTACAATTACATTTGGAGGCCTTGGAAATATTTTACTTGATAAACAAAACTTACAAAAACATAATACGGTTTTGTTGAAGAAACGGAGATGGATCAGAACGGCTTCTGCCGTTTCTTGGATCACACTACCTATACGGCTTGACTTTGCGAGAGGCTCGAATGTAGCGACTATAACTATAAAGTGGTCGGCCGAGCAGTGGTACAAGTGTAACATGCCCATATGTACATCTTGTATTTGGCTTGACTTTGTTCTCCTGTGAGTCGGGAGAGGAGCAAGATGGAGAGTCAGCAAGAGGGGAGAGGTAGCGCAAGATCATAAAGTTGTCCTTCTCTTTCTGGCAGTAAACGGTATCGGAAGAATATCGACCGCAAAGATGTTTTGATATATTCTGTCTCGAGAAACGGCACCAATGTTCGTTTCGTGAATAGGAAATTTGTGTCTTCTCTGCTTCTTTTCAAGAATCCATCATACATGTTTTTCATCAGTACTGAAGAACACGAAGTCGACCACTACGACAGCTGAGCGATGAAAACCCCGAGATAAAGATTAAAGAGGAGCTACTATGAATTAGTACACAAGTAAAAAAATTCCAAATTATGCCGTGTTTAGACACATTTTAATCAGAAAAATCATCTAAATATGCTATTAAAATTTCTAGAAAAAAAAAAGGAAAAAAAGAAAGTTTTGTATCTATGTCGACTGCTACGACTCTGTGCATCTCCTTCTTTCTACACGCTGTTCTTCTTTGCGTTTTAAACATTCGTTACTTCTTAAGTATAATCGAAATTCCCCCATAGTAGTGGGGATACAATTTTATCACTCGTGGAAGGAAGACTGTATCTTTCGTTGGAAAACGATAAAATGTAACATACCCTCATGTAACGACACTAAGCGGCGGGAGGGGATAACGATTTCCTTATTTTGGAACAAACACCGTTGCCTTATAACGGAACAAAACTGTTTTATTTCAATAATTATTTATTAGTATTTATTGCTTAAACGATTACTTACATAAATACGATTGTCGATCGTCGATGATTCATTTGCTTGTATACATTGTATATTCTGATATATGGCCGAACAAAATAACAGAATCGAAATATAACCGAAACTAGAACCAAAATACAGAATCGAGAAATAACAGTTACAGAACTATAGCTTCGATGCCTAAGGGGACACCTAGAACCGTCTTCCGATTTGTCAGCGCTCCTCCAATGATACCAACCAGGTGGTGGAGCGCCGTTTTCACTGATTTTTCACTCTGATATGCACGCTGATTGGTATGCACTGGAGTGGGGATCAGCGCGTTCTCCCCTTATGTATCTGTAGCATCCAGGAATTCGTGATTTTTGCTAATTAACGAGATCGAACATTGTTCGCTACCAGATTTTGTAACATATTTCATGGCCACAAATCCTGCAGAATATTCAACCGCAGAGACTTCTAATGTTTTATCAATTATATATGACGCATCAATGATAACTTCTTCGACATTAATAAACGTTTCTTGATCAATTTCATGTTCACGACTTGTATTGGTCGATATTAGTGCCACATTAGATGTAGCATCATATTTCGAGCTTGGAAGTAATGTTTCGTCCTCATCATCTAAACCTCCCGTCCTAATCCTCTTCACTGTTCTGAATGTATTAAATATCCCAATGGAAAAGATTGTTGGAATAAGTACAGAGGGAGCTCGAGCCATGTCGAGTATGAATGTTGGTTTGTCGGGATTATTATCGAAAGATATTAAAAATTTAACAGGCCGTGAAATATTTATTTCGCATTGTATTTTACACCAAGAAAATTTGGGTGCTAAAGTTTTAAAAATGTCGAATTTAGTTCCACTTATTATTAAAATTGTAAATTTTATTAGATCTCGAGGACTAAACCATGGTAAGTTTAAAGAATTTTTGAAAGATATGGAAAGCGAAGATGGCGATATTCTGTTAATCACTAAAGTTCGGTGGTTAAGAAGTGGTACAATGCTTAAGCGTGAACCAGGGTCTTAAAACAATAAATTCAATAAAGAGACATTAAGAGACCGTAGCGTAAACACAGACCTAAATTGGAACTGGCGACGCAACAAAGTATTTAATGTTGTCTTCGTTGCGGCCCGCGCGTAGTATTAAATTTCCACTTTTGACCCACTGCAGTCCTCGAGTTGCTCATCACTGGGTTAGGCCCTTTGTTCGAAACAGCATTTGGTTAACTGGGAAACTTCACAGTTACAATAATTTACGTACCTTCAAGACGAAGAGTCGATTTTGCTTGTATTATTTCGGGTCCAATTTACTTTTGTACGCTTACCCATATGTATGTTGGGGTGATGCCCCGTTGGACTCCGACCGATTGGACACGTCCCGATTGGACGGGTTCCTTTTGGACTCCGTGCCGATTCGACTCGTGCCGTTTGGACGCCGTGCCGATTGAACTCGTACCGTTTGGACGCCGTGGCGGTTGGATTCGTGACGTTCCCTAACCCTAACCCTTTTTTTTTTTTTTTATCGTGAGGAAATGTTTTATACATACCCCGACTCCCTGGGGGAAGCCGGGGTTATGTGGGATTCTCTCCGGGGGGCGGAGCCCCCGGAGACTACCCACTAAAACCTCACGCCCACCTAAGCTACACGGGAGGTGCCTGGATCACGCGAGTACTCAACAGGACACCCCCCAGCTATCATCATACCCCGGGGGAGGGGTTAACCTCCCCCACTGCCTACGCTATAAGACCCCGGGCGGAGGGACCCGCCCGGTGTCCCCATCCCTGGAGCCTTCGGATTGAGCTTCCCGAGCCCCAGCTCGGTCCACCCACAGCTCCCGGAGTCTTCATGCCCCGCTCGGGGCCGGTATCCCGAAGGAACCAGCCCCGGCCGAGGCAGGAAGACGCCGCCACCGGAAGGAAGGGCCGTCGGAGGCGTGATCCGGCACGCCCCGACCCTTCCTCACCCAATACCCCCCACGGATCCCCCTCCCCAATCGGGGAGGGACGGACCGACACCCCCCTACACCGGGAAACTAACCCGGGGGGTGTCGGCCTATCACGGGGGGAGCTATGCTCCCCCCCGGGGGCCCGGGTCAGCTCACACCCCGGGCCCCCGAGTTATCCGCCCCCAGTTGTGGGGGCATAACAGGGCGCGGGGAGACTCCCCGCGCCAGACCCCCTCCGCCCCCCACCACCGGGGGCACACGTTGGCGCGGGGGAGAACCCCGCGCCATCCCACCCCTCTCCGCCCCCCTCCTGGGGGGCACACGTCGGCGCGGGGGTCGTCCCCGCGCCCACACTCTCCTCGCGGAGCCCGGGTCCCGTTCCCGGGCCCGCTCGGCGGCCTCCTTCTGCTTCATCACTTCCTCGCAGAAGGAGGCCACCGCCTCCCACGACCCCACGCTGCCGACCATGTGGTCGACCACGGTCGACAGCGCGAGGTCCCACCCGCCCACTGCGGCTCTCAGGGCACGGCGCGGCCCGGCCCAAGCCGGGCATTCCTCCAGGGTATGCCGCGCCGTGTCTACATCTTCGCCGCAGTGGTGGCACTGCGCCGTCGGCTCCCGCCCCATTCTGTGCAGGTACTCTCCAAAACAGCCATGGCCGGAGAGCACCTGCGTGAGGCGGAAGGTCAACCTTCCCCGCCTCCCGCACCATATATGAAATATGGGCAGGAGGGCCCGGACAATCGGACGTGTGGAGGGCGTTAACAGCGCCCTCCACTCCGATAAACTTTCCGTCCGTGCCTGGCGGTTCTGGCCCTCGAGCTCCTCCTCCTCCTCGCGCGTGAGTTCCACCCCCGGCGGGCGGCGGAAGGAGCGGGCGATGTGGTATAGCTTCGCCCGCTCCGCCGCCACCACAGTGAAGGGTGGAATCACGGCGAGGAGTCCCGCCGCCTCGGTGGAGATGGTGCGGTACCCCCGTATGACCCGCAAGGCCAGCCGCCGCCGCACTCTTTCTAAGAGTTTGCGGCTGGGCGTGCTGGCCTCGAGCGAGCGGTGCCATACGGGGGCCCCATACAGGGCTATAGACCGCACCACCTCCACATAGAGGCGGCGTACTTTCACATCCGGCCCCCCGACATTCGGCAGCAGCCGCGCCAATGCGGCTGCCGTCCTCTCTAGTCGGGGGGCATAGAGGAGGAGTACTTAGCTTTGCGACTTCCCTCAGTGACGTTCGTCAACCGACTCTGTCATGTCTCCGTTGTATCGTCGTCACTAAGACGACGCGGCAACGAAGACCATTCGGCGCAATGTCTCGATATCGAAACATATCGATACTCGTAACAATATTATAACCTTCGCGTTCATTGTTTATTTTCTCATTACAAACGTGAAATAAAATAATAAAATTACGTTCTGAGTCAATAATTGTTTTATTAAGTATAGTAATTATTTAAGACTTAGAAGAACGTATATACAAAAATCACGCGCACTGTGCACATTTCTGGCGCATGCTTCCGTTCGGTGACGGTTCTTCGGCGGACTGGACTGCCGAAGCGAAAGGGTTAACGTTGCAACATTGCAAACAATATTCTCTTCTCGACTTCGAAAATCGATACTGTTCGGATGCTATCGTGGCACTCGACGGCCGGACAGCATCGACGGAGATCGAATACCCAAAGTATTGTCACCGGGTGCCCACCTCTCAGCGGATGCATTGGCATTCCCGGTGGTGTAGAGGGGGGTGTAAACTGTTCGGGTGTTAGGTAACAAACACCCGCCGTGTGCGGCTCTTAGCGGTTGACGCGTGCATCTCATGTTTCTCTCAAGTGGCCTTGCTACGGTTCGGGTGCGTATGAATATAGAAAACATGGTAGTATCGGAACTAGCGTTCGTCTCCGGAAAATATGAATAGACCCTTATCCAGATCCACGGTCGCCGGAACCGTCTGGACCCGTCTGATCCCGGTCAGAGGAAAAATTGGATACTTACGGCGAACCAATGGTCCTTTCCGCACAACTGCGAGCCAACCCACGCCTGCCTGTAGTATCTGGCCAGCAGGATCCCGATCGACGCCGTGCCGATCCAAGAAGCCAGCATCAGCGCGCCGTGCACACGAATCAACACGTTGCTCGCCGTTGCGTAACCACCCACGTCCGATAACCATTTTGCACCGCCGGTCGCGTCGAACGCCGTGTCATGGAAACCAACCCCGTTACCTAAACATTCACACGTGCATCAGACATTTTTGTTCCCCGAAGAAAGATTCGACTACCAAAAACACGCTATTGCATAGCCCCCATTACAAGGCCCCCCTACCGCACCGACCCTCATTGCAAATCCTCCCATTGCAAGTCTCCTCATTGCAAGTCCTCCCATTACATATAGTCCCGATTTCATAGGGTCCCAATTGCATTAAATCCTAATTTTGTAGGGTCCCAATTTTATAGAGCCTCCACTCAGTGGATACTGAGAATGTATGGCATAAAAATTGAATAAAGTCTTCAGGTGTCCAATGAGCTAATAAATCCTGAGAATTTCAATTGAGATGAACAATAATGATAATGTGAATGATGATGGATATTGAAAGGGGATAATTGCATACTTTTGAGAGTCTTGCCAGCAGCGACCAGAAGATTGTACGGTGTGTTGACGAGATCGTATTCCCGAGCCTGAACGACCGTCGTTTTCTCTCTCCAAAAAGCACAAGAGATCACGTCGTCCTTGATGGAGCTCGACTCCAGCAGAACGGCTCCTTCCTGCTGTAAAGGAAATCGGAAATAGGAGCAAGGTCGCCACGGTGTTTCTTACAAAACCGCGGCCCGCGGCCCCACGCAATCGTTCCCATGGAGTATAAATGAGTAGTTCAGATTATACCGAATATTTCGTTAGTTTTTAATAGGAAAATGAGCGAGTCTCTTCATCGTCGATCGTTTTCTCTTACGGTATGGTTAAGATGAATTGAGAAATGGCGAGTCCAACGAGGAATAAATTAGTGACAGCATCGGCAGTGTCCACAGCAAGTAGAAACAACGATGGCGAAATATATTAGCGAGATTTTATTCAATAGCACGGGTGCCCGATGAATATTTAAACGCAATTTCCTTCTAAATGCTGTCGCGTCTGCAGAAACCCCCTCTTGCTTTGTAGTCTTAATTTTGTGTGCTCTCCAGAACCGTTGCATATACCTAGAATTACAATGTAGAAGCTCCTTTCTACCTGCAATCATCAGGTTCGTGGCGAATAAACGATAATTTGATATGCGTAAAATTACCGTTGCCAATATTAATTAAACTCCATTTTTAACACCATTTCCTATGTTCCTTTTTCGACAAGAAACCCCCACTGCGTACGACGTCGTCCCACAAGCTAGGCAGTCACAGGGGAAAGGAGAATCGTAGCTGTCTCATTCTGCCGCGCTCCGTCTCGCTCGTGTGCTTCTCTACGCGATGGACGTTGGTGGAGGGGATTGGGCGCAACGAAGAAAGCAAGCGAGGCGAAGCGCGGCAGAATGAGACAACAAGATTTCCCGGGATTTGTTTAGAATTTTGTTTTCAATTGATTTTGCTGTCATTCCGAGGAGATTGTAGAGGGGGAATGGTGGGAGCGTCGTGTGACTCGCGGCGGAAAAGAAGTTAAACAGCCCTGATTTATCTGATCTCAAACCACCTGCGTGTCACAGAATATTAGAAAATCGAGATCATTTTCAATTTTTAATTATTCCAAGCACTTAAAACATCTAAAGAATTTAAATAGATAAACTATTGAATGCAATCTATATATTCGCCAAGAACTGGATTAATTGGAGGACCTCTCTGGTGGAGCAGAGATATCAAAATACATCAAACTATATAAAAATTCACGATGGAATCAACGTTGATCGCATCCTCTCGAAAGCATAGCAGTTTTAACCGTTCCAATTACAAATCGAACAAGTTTCAATCAATTGTTCGTTGCGGTGTTGTAACCGAGCTCATTGTTTTGACGGATCGTTATATCGCGTAACGGTATAATCGTGTCCAGGGGAGCGTTTTGCAGCATTGCGAACGGCGTGCAAACGCAAGTATTGCGGTACGTACCATGGGCTGCCGCATATTTTGTTTGCCAGAGTTCCAAGACACGTGTAATGCAATTTCTCCGCCTTCGTTCGTACACTCGACCACGCTGTTGTCACAGGGACCACACCTGATTATGGCCCGTTGCACACGGCAACACCTTCGTTGCACACGGCACCACCTTCGGAGAAGTCAAATTCGCAGTTTTTCTCACAGCGCCATCGTGCGGCGATCGGTGTTCCCCCAATCCCGGCTGAGCCCCCAATTGTAGGATCTCGGGAAAAACGAGGGCACCGCCGCCGCGGGAACCGAACCCAAGGCCTCACTGGTGGTAGCCGATCGACTCTCCCTAACCCTAACCCTAAACCTAACCCTAACCCTTTTTTTTTATCGTGAGGAAATGCTTTATACATACCCCGACTCCCTGGGGGAAGCCGGGGTTATATGGGACTCTCCCCGGAGGGCGGAACCCCCGGAGACTACCCACTAAACCCTCACGCCCACCTAAGCTACACGGGAGGTGCCTGGATCACGCGAGTACTCAACAGGACACCTCCCAGCTATCATCATACCCCGGGGGAGGGGTTAACCTCCCCCACTGCGTACACTATAAGACCCCGGGCGGAGGGACCCACCCGGTGTCCCCATCCCTGGAGCCTTCGGATTGGGCTTCCCGAGCCCCAGCTCGGTCCACCCACGGCTCCCGGAGTCTCCGTGCCCCGCTCGGAGCCGGTTCCCGAAGGAACCAGCCCCGGCCGAGGCAAGAAAACGCCGCCTCCGGAAGGAAGGGCCGTCGGAGGCGCGATCCGGCACGCCCCGACCCTTCCTTTCCCCAAACCCCCCACGGATCCCCCTCCCCAATCGGGGAGGGACGGACCGACACCTCGCCACACCGGGAAACTAACCCGGGGTGTTGGTTTTAGGAAGCAGGTATACTCGTGAATAAAATGCAAATACTTTATTTTATCCATGTTCTCCCGTGTGCTGCCGGATTCGAACTGAGAGTGAATCGTTATAAAAAAACAAACGCGTTGCGCCGAGATGCCTCTGTTCAAAAACGCCTAGGACATCTCTATAGGCATCTGACGCAGAAACAAATGAACGACGTGCCCGTCACGTCGGCTAACATTCATTATTGATTTTTGTATATGGATATATGTATATCTATATATCTATACGGGGGGTGTCGGCCTATCACGGAGGGAGCTATGCTCCCCCCCGGGGGCCCGGGTCAGCTCACCCCCCGGGTCCCCAAGTTCGCCGCCCCCAGTTCTAGGGGCATGACAGGGCGCGGGGAAACTCCCCGCGCCAACCCCACTCCGCCCCCACCACCGTGGCACACGTTGACGCGGGGGAGACCCCCGCGCCCTCCCAGCCCTCGCCACCCCCCTCCTGGGGGGACACACGTCGGCGAGAATTGTAAATATTATTGTTTGTGTTTCTTCACGAATAAGCAAAGGACTCAAGCGCGTATAATTCCATAACGCTATTTCCGAGCGCTTCAAGTACCTACAACTCGAAACTTCAAACTGTTATATCTCATCATGGAAGTATCTGACAAAAAAATGTTTCAGACAAAATTGACTTGTTTTTTCCGGTAGAATCTAAATATGTAACATTTTATAGGGGGTTCCATTTAAAATTACAAAGGTACCTCCCCTCCCACGTTAAAGGGGAAGGGAGGCCACTTCACGTTTATGTAGTCAGAAAGGCCCTTCAGTTCCATGCAATTTAAGACTAAGAACTTTAAAATCGATGGCATAGTTTTTTCGAGATATTGAGCTGTTCAGAGTTATGTGGGCCACCCTGTTTAATACAATAATAAGTATATATTTATATAACTATATGTATATGTAATAACTGCCGCGTATTATATCCTTCTGTAACATATAAAAAGTAAACTATTAAAATACAGACTAAAAATAACAGATATTTAGTAATTTAGTAGGATCATATTCGGAAATTCACCATCTGCTCCTCCGTATCTCCGTATCTCGGGTGGGATCTGCAGGGCTTCCGCAAGCATGCTAGTACCAGAGCTGGAAAAAATAATATTTTAAATAGTAAATAGTAAATATTCGTATTTATTTTAAAATATGCGACAAACTTTTTATAAGTTTTTAAAATAGTATTATATTTTATTTGAAGAATCTTAAAAATATTTGGATACTTACTGTCACAACTTTATCAGGTCGGCAAGAAATTCCTCCGCCTCAAATGGCCTCGATGATGGCCTCCGTCTCAAGGATTATGCCATTGACCTCCTCTACGCGGAAGTTGTGAGAGCTGATTTTAGAATTAGAATGAGAATTGGAAATTGGGTTTGAATAAGCGTTTTCGCTCGAATTGGAAATTGAATTCGAATTTGAATTAGAAATAGCAAGGTTTGCGTGAGCCGGCTAGTCCGTTGGTAGGAATACGCCGAGGGAGGTAGTTGTCCCTTCGCCTATTCCTTCTAAAATTACGCGCTTAGATCTATCGACTAATATATCGGGTTTTAATGAGGATAACTTAATAATATTTGTGCAGGCCCCGGTGTGTACAAGGAAGTCTGCCTTAGCCTTCAATTCTGGTATATCTAACTTGACAATTAAAACGTCGTCGCCCGGACGAATGGTTATTCGCGCGACTCTTCGGGTTGGCTTTGCTCCGATCGGATCGTGATCGCGCGAATCGGTTGGCCTGCTTGGCTGTCCTCCCGTCGAGGGTTCGATGCGGACGGGAGGGCTGACCCGTTTCCCGATTGTTCGCGTACTCTATTGTTGTACTCCGTCTTACGGCACTCGTGTATGTCGTGGCCTGGGGTTTTACAATAATTACATAATTTCGCAGGTGCGCGCGATGCTACTCCGTTATCGTCGCGACGCTGTGGCGGTGTATATGTCGTGTCCGTGTCCGGGATACGGGGATGGGTCTGTGATTAATTAGATAGCGGATGATTATCACTGCTTTATTACTACCGCGTACATGTGTTCGTGGAGGGCCTGTGATGTGACTGTCACAAGGTGGGGGGCCCTCTGGCGCTTACTAATATAACTTATCCTAACAGTATATGCGTCTCGATTTGGTCGCGAGCTATTATTGTTTACGGCGGTGTCACGATAAGAATTATACCGATGCGGCTCGGTGGGCCGTTCATCGCGCGGCCGGTTGGTGTATGCGGTGGCGCGATTACCGTAACCTGATTCGTTCCGGATATCAGCCCGTGATGGCTCGTGCCGGCGCGAGTCGTTGTTTGGGTTCATCACCGGCCCGCTCGAGTAACCGCTTGGGCGATAAGGCGAGGGTGACCGCTGTGGGAGGTACCCATCCCGGCTACTTGTTTGGACATCGCGTCCTGTAAACCGAACTTGTTTATTTCCGAACCGTGCTTTGTCTAGTTCGAATTCCTTGAAGAACGCGATGGCCTCATCGAACACGTCTAATAAGTCATTCCGCATGTGTCGTATTTCTGTGCGGAGTTCGGGTGTCAATCCCCGGATGAAGCTTCTACGCGTGAGGTTATTAATGTTTTCAACGTCTGCGTCACGGTCGCAGTCGATGATAGCGGTGCGGAGATCCTTCACTCTACTAATATGTACATGAGGATGTGCTCATTCGATTTCATCGTTATGTTGGTCATTTCTCCACGGTAGTGGTCTACCGTGTGATCCGACCCGAACACATTCTTTAGCCGATTGCAAATGTCGGAAACTGAATTTAGAACTTTATCCTCGACAGCGGAGTACGCGGCGCCTCGAAGCTTGCTAATGATTAATTTGGTCAACGTTCTTTCGGCGTTCAAGGGAATCGAGTCACGGGCCCGGTTGCATGCTCGCGTAAATTGAAGTACCGGTAAATTGTTTCCGTCGTAACTGGGTACGGCATCGATCGCGGCTTTGATCAAAACGTTTGCATTTTCACTGTCGTACGCGGCGTCGTTGTCCTGAGGGTGTCGGTCGTGGGAACGATTGTTTCCGAAATGTCGCAACGGATTCGAATCGGCTCGCGGGAGTCTTGGCAAGTTGTCTCCTTCACGTTTAAGAGCTAGGAGCTCGTTACGCAGAGCGGCAATTTCTTTCTGAGCTGCTTCGCGCTCTTCATCGGCCTGACGCTGTATTTCCTCGCGAGCGCGTTCAACTTCCTGCTCTACTGCTTTGTATTCGTTTTCGAGACGAGCGCGATTCTTTTCAGCCATGGCGGGTTCTCTACATAGGCGGCTTTCTTTGTTTTCTAATTGGATCTGCAAAGCGGCGAGTTCGTCTTGGGTCAATGCACGAGAGCGCGTATTATCTGCCGGGGTAGCCATCGCGAATGTCAGGCGTACCCCACCGCTGCCACCAAATTGTTACGTCCCGCGGGTCACGTTTGCGTTTTAAAAACTATCGCGAGACCTTACCGCGGATCTAGACGTTATTTTCCTAACTTTCGGTCCAATCGGCACGTTCGTCCGTAATCTGACTCGGGAATCGCGACGATTGCTAAACTCGGCACTTACCCGCGCTGCTTCGCTGCCCTATTGTTGTCCTCAACGCGGACCCTTGCGTGAGTCGGTTTTATGACCTTGTCGACGTCTGCGCTGACCCTCGCGTAGAGCTGCTTCCTCGGGTCGCGGGCAGGTATACGGGAGACGTCGTGGTTTATCCGCGAAAGGGTTAGTGGGACGAGCTCGTACGGTCGTTTAGCTGCAGGCTTTGTCATCCAAGAAGGGGTTTCAGCTTCCTCTCGTCTCTGCTGCGGCTCGTTCGGTGATGGTCCGGGAACGATTATTATTCTCGCGTGGAACACGGTTTCGCGGACGATACGCAGAATTGAGTGTACGCTGACGTACGGGCTGAATCGATACGAATTCACGTCCGTTTCGTACTCGCGAGCTAAACGCTTTAATTGATATTTGCGTCCGGCGCGGCGCGGCATGAAGAGCCTTCAGAACAATCACGAATTTACGATGCACTGTATATTCATTCGGGAATCTTCCGTTATCGTGCCGAGACTGCCTGGTGGGCTCAGACACACGCTAAGGGAAAGATTCAGTCTTATTTCGCGAGAAATTCCGTTCTTGCGCCGAGACAGCCTGGTGGGCTCAGACACGCAATCAGGGAACTTATTGATGATGTTTTAATTATTATGTCGCGATGCTCTTCACTTCGCGTAGAACCGGAATAGGCATAATGAACACTGAGTTTAATAATAATACTTGTTTAATACGTGAAAGGATAATACAAAGATATAAGTAAACTAAAGATATATATAATTAATACGCGTAAAGGTCGATGCACATCTCACCGGCCGGCCGACCGGCCGTTTTTTCCCCGTTTATAATCATTTTGGGGTCCGGGACAGCTATTAGAGAGGGTTCGAGAGGCTCGGAACAAAGGCACAGCGTGTCCTCTGCTACCAGAACCCCAGGGGTTCGCTGCCCAATGCTATGTGGAAGATTAGCAGGTTAATCACGACACTGTTTTAGATAGAACAATAATATTTTAATCACAGCTCAAAGGATGCGTGTGTCACATGGACGATAGCAAGTACAGAATAGAATAGGTTATAAAAAAGATGAGATGGTAGATGGCGCAAGGTGTGCGACCTTAAGGCAGATTTCCAACACTCCCCCGTAAAGAGCAATTCTTGCGCTTATTTGTGCACACAGAAAGTTAAATGTTTTTAAAGTCTAACATCTTAAACCGATTTCTTTAATACATTTCTGATGCTTTGGCATCGACAAACTTTTGGTTAGGACGTCAGCGGGCATCTTTTCGGTCGAAAGATACTCCACGCGAATCTCTCCCGCTTCAATAGAATCGCGCACAAAATGATGTCTAATGTCAATGTGTTTGGTGCGCTCGTGGAAAACGGGATTCTTTGCTATTAACGCGGCGCTTTGATTGTCACATGAGATCACGGTTGTTTCCGGCTTTCCAGTGATTTCTGACAAGAATCTTCGGATGTGGATGGCTTCCTTTGTTGCTTCCGATAACGCCATGTATTCAGCTTCTGCGCTGGACATGGCGACTGTTTTCTGCTTTTTCGACGACCAACTGACCGCTCCGCCAGCCAATTTAAATAGGTAACCTGTATATGATCTTCGGTCATCAATGCTAGCACCCCAATCAGCGTCTGAAAAACCAATTAAATTATGACCCGTTTTAGTGAAGATTAGTTCCATGTCCTTTGTGTTTTTCAAGTAGCGCAAAATACGTTTTGCGGCCTTCCAGTGCTCTTCGCCCGGGTCTTCATTAAATTGACTGAGGGCGCTTACTGCGTGAGATATGTCTGGGCGTGTACTTGTGGCCAGGTACATTAGCGACCCGATGAGGTTTCTAAACGGAACTTGACTCATCCTATATCTCTCCTCATCCGTCGTAGGGCACATCATTTTTGACAATTTGATCGCGGGATTCATTGGTGTGGAAACCGTCTTGCAATCTTCCATGTTGAATCGCCGCAATACGTCCTGCACGTACTTTTTCTGTGACATGCGTAGTTCGTTTTTAGATTTGTCTTGTATAAACTCTATTCCAAGACAATAGTGAAGCAATCCTAAATCTTTCATGTTAAAGGATTTTGCGAGGCTTTGTTTTATCTCAATTATTTTCCTTTGGTTGTTGGATGCTATAATCAAGTCATCAACATAGATTGCGACTAATGTTAATTTACCATTTACTTTGTGAACGTAAACACAAGCGTCGGCGTCAAGTGATTTTAAATTCAGCTCCTTCAACTTCAAATCAAGCCTTTTGTACCATTGACGGCCTGATTGCTTCAATCCGTATATTGCCTTATGTAAAAGACATACCTTCGACGTCTCTTTAGTTTGTTTGTCTTCAAGAACGTCAGACAGTCCCTCTGGAAGCTCCATGTGGATTTCTTCCTCGATATTGCCATTTAAGTAAGCACTGACGAAATCGAGCTGATGAACTTGCAATCCCAATTCCGCTGCAAGTCCCATTATGGTTCGAATGGAGCCCATTCTTGCTACCGGCGCAAACGTCTCGTGGAAGTCCACGTTGGGTTCCTGAGCGAAACCTTTGGCCACTATCCTGGCCTTCCGACGCTCCACAGTCCCATCGGCCTTGAGTTTGGTGCGCAGGACCCATCTCGATCCTATAATTTTTCGACCTTTCGGACGATCAACGAGAGTCCAAGTATTGTTTTTTATTAAGGCTTGGTACTCACTTAGCATGGCTTCTCTCCATTCGCGTGCTTCTGGAGACGACATTGCTTCTTTTGCAGTACAGGGATCTTCTTTTTCAGTTAATCCGGCATATTCGATAAATTGGCATTGACATGTTGAGGGATTTTCGTGGTCAACTTGATCTGTTTCGAGGTTTTCTTCTTGTTGAACTTCCAGTACGGGAACCATATGCGGTTGCATTTTGGGTCTACCTCTGCGGCCTGTGAGGATTTTCTTGGGACGTCCTGGTCCGATTTTCATTTTCGGCACTTCGTTTGGCGTTCCATTTTCTTCATGTTCATCTTCCAGAAGAGTTGCTTCTTTGGTGTTTTCGGCTGATGGGATAACTTCAATTTCGTGATTTCCTTCCTCTTCGGTGGAGTTCAAAATTTGCTTCCCGCGCTGTAGCGTTTCTTCGTTCACAAAATCCTCGAATTTTTGTAGTTCTCCAAAGGTTTTGATGAATTTAACGTCGCGGCTTCGACGAATTTCTCTAGCTTCGGGATCCCATAGTCGGTATGCCTTTGAATCGGTTGAATATCCGACAAAAATACATTCGATTGTTCGGTCACCAAATTTTCCCTTGGATATCTTTCTCTCATTTGACTTGTCCAACATGTAGGCTTTGGAGCCAAAAATTTGGAAGTGAACAGCTGTAGGGATTTTTCCTTTCCAAATTTCATGAGGAGTTTTACCCTCTAGACTTTTCGTTGGGCATCTGTTTCGGATGTAAGCCGCTGTTAAAATTGCTTCTGCCCAAAAAACTTGGGGGAGGCCCGACTGAAGCAACATGCATCGCGCCATCTCCACAAGGGTTCGATTCCAGCGCTCTGCGACACCATTTTGTTGTGGGGTGTATTCTATTGTGAGTTGATGGTTGATCCCTTCCTTTTTTAGGTAGTTTTCAAGTTCGTTGCTTCGATATTCTCCTCCGTTGTCTGACCTTATGGTTTTAATGTGTCTTCCTGTTTGTTTTTCAACTTTAACCTTGAATTCTAGGAATTTTTGGAAAAACTCACTTTTCCTTTTTAGAAAATATAATTCGCACCATTTTGACTTGTCGTCGATGAAGGTTAGGAAGTACCATGAACCGGCAAGAGACCCTACCTTCATTGGACCACAGAGATCCGTATGGACCAATTCCAAAATTTCTGTCGACCGTGAGATTGATCTTGTGAATGGAGTTTGCGTCTGCTTTCCTCTTATACAGATTTCACAGATTTGCAACTTTTCACGGCAATCAGCTGTGACTCCGTGTATCCTGCCGTTCTGGATCAGGTTCTTTAGGTCCTTTATGTTTAAATGTCCAAATTTCTCATGTAATTCCTGAAGGTTTGACGTGTTGCTTTGCGAGATGTTGGCTTCTTCAGTCTTTTCTTTTAGAAAGTATAAGTCCTTCTCTCGCTCGGCTTTGAAGATTTCTTTTCCAGTTTTTTGGTTGATTATTACTGCACATCCTGATGGAAGGGCGGCGATAGAAGGAGATGGTGTAAAGGAAAAAGAATTGTAACCCTTAGGGGAGGCAAAATAAAAGTATATATTACTGCACATCCTTTTTGGAATAGAACGTCAAAACCGTTGTCTGTGATTTTGGCAACAGACAATAAATTTGATCGGAGATCTGGAACAAATAATGTTTTTTGAAGTTTTGCCGAAGAATTTTCATCAATTTTTAGTTTTACTGATCCAATTCCTTCTATGAGAGTCGATTCGGAGCTTGCTAAATTTAATGTGCTTGCATTGCTTTTCCCAATTTCTTCAAATTTTTCTTCATAGGGGCACATGTGCGACGAAGCACCAGAATCCAGACACCATGTGGTTTTTAGGTTAGGTGTAGCTTTGTTGGCTACCTCTGTTTCTGCCACTATTTCAGTTTTCATAGCCACCTCTGCCCTTTTTGATGTTTCTTTTACATCTGACTTCCTGTTGTTTTCCGGTCGTCTTGACCTACAGTCTTTTGTCATATGCCCGTACTTCTTACACTTGTGACATTTAAATTTTGATTTCTCGTTCCCCCTTTCAGATAATTGGTTGTCAAGATTTCTGCTTCCAAAATTACGTGATGATTGTTTCCATGCTACCATGGCATCGGACTTTTCATCTTTGTTTTTCTTCCTCACCTGATATTCGTCTAATAATTTTATTTTTAGTTCTTCAGGGGTAGGTAGTTCTTGTCGTGACTTGATGGCCACTCTCAATGATTCATAGGACTTTGGAATGCTAGAAAGTAAGAGAATGACTGTCATTTCTTGGGGAATTTGTATCTGCATGGCTTCCAGTTTATTTACGGTGTCGAAGAAGTTTGATACATGATCTCTCATGTCCTGAGATTCCTCCATCTTGTGGTGAATCAGTTCCTCTAGCAACATTGCTTTTCGCGTGGGCCCTTCCGACTCGTAAATAGTTTTTAGTTTTTGCCAAACTTCTCTAGACGTGTTACATCTACTTACGTGTTTCAATTCTTCTGGGCTTATTGCGAGAATAATGTCAGACATGGCCTTCTCGTCAGCGATTTCCCAAGCTGTAATATCGGCTGCGTTGTCACCTGTGGCAGTGGGTTTCTGTTTAATTCCGTTAACAAATCCCCACGCGTCGTTCTTCACGAGCAATGCCTTCATATGGATCTTCCAAGTGTCATAATTTTCTTTCTGAAGGGGTGGAATTTTAATCGTTAGTTGACTCATTTTCGTTTTGTATGAACCGAGAAAATAAAATAAAGAATATGCTCGAATTTTCTTCGAATAATTAATTATTTGCTGTCGGTTCGTGTATAACAGAAAGCTTTCGTTTTTCGCTTTTCTTTCTCGACGCGAGCACGTGGCGAGGAGAGCGATTTCCACGATTTGAATTTTTTTCAGTCTCACGATTTATATTTCCAACTTCACTTTTAGCGCAGTTTGTAGTGAGCCTGGGCCCATAACCTGTGGAAGATTAGCAGGTTAATCACGACACTGTTTTAGATAGAACAATAATATTTTAATCACAGCTCAAAGGATGCGTGTGTCACATGGACGATAGCAAGTACAGAATAGAATAGGTTATAAAAAAGATGAGATGGTAGATGGCGCAAGGTGTGCGACCTTAAGGCAGATTTCCAACATGCTAGAGCCGGCCGGCTAGCCGGCTAGCATTCTCGACGAGAATATTCGCAGGCTAGTCGGCCGGCTCGTAGCGTGGCAGTACGAAGACAGAATGAACATGCTGTATTTATTTAAAAAACTATCAACCAGAAGTTTTCTGTGTTCCTCGTGGTAATAGATTTTGTTAAGGAATTTGAACGTTGTAACAAACGAAATAACAATTTATTACCACGCTAACGAAAAAGAAAGAATATCATCTGACAATCTGTGTGGTGAAACAATTCGTCATTATTTATTTCAAAAGCTGTTAACTAGAACATTTCAGAGTCTCTCGTGGTAATAGATGGGGAATACTTTGTTAAGGAATTTGAGCTTTATTAGGAAAAAGCTACCAGAATAATTAATAATACGGTACTCCCTTTCGGAGCTATAGGTTCGAGCTACCATTTGTTGGGTTTGAGGGGAACATCTGTCGTATTTTAAATAGGCAGGTAATTTTTCTTCTGAATCAAAAACACATGTTGAATGTGAAAAATTATTAGATCTCGAGATATTTTCAAAAAATGTCATACATTTTCTTGTATTTGGTGAAATACAGCTACACTTTTTCAAAATCTTAGTTTTCGTACTCGAGTTACGATACGTGACTTGCTACTGAATTATGAAATGCTCACTCGTGCAAATCGGTTTCTGTTATGATAACAATGTCGAAAGGGTGTTTACCTTTACAACATAGTTATGAAGTGTTTGAGTATCTTCTTCAATAAAGACATTTTTTGAAAATATCTCGAGATCTAATAATTTTTTTGCCATGGTACACTAATCATTTTTTACGTAGAATGAAAGGAAGAATCTATTCTATTTAAAGAAATGATGCAATTGTTAATTGCACATGCACTGCAGCATCTAAAAAAATTTAAAGGCCTACAGATGTAGTGCTCTTCGAACCATTTATCTTTCTCCTTTATCATTTTTTCGTAAATGCAATAATAACGGAGTTATGACTTGAAACAATTGCGTGGACCACCCTGTATAAGGATGTGCGATGCTGTTTCACTAAGTGCCAGGAACGTTTCCTATTTCCATGGTGTTGTAAAGGAGAGGTACGGATAGATTACCTAAGGAGCTGTGGAGCCCCTAAAAACATTTTTTTTTGTGCCACGCACAGCAGGGAACTGTCAACGCGCTCTCGAAAGGCCATCTGGAAAGGGTCGAGAGGCCAGAGAAGAAATTCGGTTCCAAAGTCTGACACGGTTGCCGTTAGTAAACGCTAGGACCAAAACCAGGGTTGTAATTTTGAGCCGGCCGGCCGGGCCGGTGAGATGTGCATCGACCTTTATGCTGGTTAACGATATAAGAAATAGAATACAATATGGAAATAGTAGGAACTAGAAGACGCTTGATATAGTAACGCTTTGGAATGGAATTGCTAGATGTGAGCGCGACTGAAGGGCGATCAAGAGCGAGCTTTCGTTTTTCTAGGGACTGCACGGACCTCCTTCGCTCGGGGTCCGTGTGGGGCGAGCGTGACGCAACCGGGTATCAAGGTGGGCTCGACATTATCGTAAATATCGAGAGATTTAGTGCTCGTGTGGAGTTCGTAGGAACTTTTCACCCTAGCAGGAACGTATAGGATCTCAATGACACGCCGATCACGTTGTATGCTTACGTATCAATCAAATGAGAGCGGGGACCCAGAAAAATTGGATCATGGATCGCTTTTATTAATTTCGCGGACATCGTTCGCGCCACTGCGGCGAGGATGTGTACCCGAGTTTCGCGGCCTATACCGCGAATGTTAAAGGCCTTGTTGAGGTTGGGATGTTCCGGGGTATTCGGGGAAAACACTCTAGTACGCGTAGTGTAAACTACATTTATTCATAACGATATTGTTGCGGAGGCTTCGGCTCCGCCTCGCCGGCGAACACATCCCTCAACTAAACAACAACACCGAACACTACCAACAACTAAATAACTATTTGTTGGCTGTCAACGGACAATGTTAAAAGATGCGATACAGGTGCGTGCTCTCGCTTCGTCGACTCGAGAGGTTCTGTCGTCTGTCTTCTTCTTAACAACAACCCCGTTGGCCGGATACCACAATATCGATACGACGGCCAACTTCTCTCGATCGCCGCAATCGACAGCTTCCATCGTAACACTGCTCCCCCTCTCGAAAAACGGGCGTCCCGACCGCGGCTACATTCGTCTGTGGTAACGTCCCAACCTTCATGCCTCGTAATCGAAAGACGGCTCCTTGACATGTTAACCTCTGTCTGAAAAGTCGGTGAAAGAAAAGAAATTTGCTTTAACCCGGTGGCCTTAATCAGACAGTAAACGTCCCGACATTTGTCCTCTGTCTCAGGGGAAAACCACCTAAAAACCCTGAGCAGGACGCTGGCACGAGGTATTTCCCTTAATGCTTCAGTGTAGTTATTCCGTCGACTTCTCGCCCTTCCCCTTGACTCTTGTGGCTTGAGTGCTTCTTTCTTGACGTTTTCCCGGGTGCTGCCCTCTCCCCGGGCGATCACCGAGTCCTCTCCAGGATGCACCTCCAATCATCGCGAAATCTATCCGCGATAATATGGTGACTGGTGCACCACTCTTTGTGGACCAGTCGGGAAAGGGGGTACCCTCCTGAGGACGTATCCTCGCGAGGATACCACTTCCTCCCCCGAATTCCTAGGACTGTCTCTTCCACAAATGGAAAGTGATCGAGGTGCCGGAACGGAGTCGCACCCTCGCCTTCTTTCGATGCAGCGTCCTCTTCGTGGGCGAAAAGTGTCTAGGAATTCGGATTCCTATCCTAAACCACTGTAAGGTGCAAGCCGATTCACGTGAACAACCTTCGGTTTTGCCTTAGGAGATCGAACTATTCGAAAAATTAATTCGTTCAATCGATTCTTGACGATATACGGTCCTTCCCAGTCAGATTGGAGTTTTGGGCACCGGCCTCTTGTACGTCGTGGATTAAATAGCCAGACCTTGTCAACCGGATTGAAGGAAACCGGATTTGCGTGAACATAGTACCAGGACTTCATTTTGTCACCACTAATCTTCATTCGTTGGCGTACAAAATCATGGATTCCCAAGATTTTAGCCCTCATTTCTCCGATGTAAGCTCCCTCCTCCTTCCTTCCAGAAGCGTAGTTACTGCCTCTCAGGAGATTCAAAGGAAGTCGTAATTCTCGACCCATGAGGACCATTGCCGGAGTATTTCGAGTTACCTCATGTTGAGAAGTCCGATATGCTAAAAGGAACGTCGGTATCCATTCATCCCAGTCTTTTTGATGTTCGGAAACAAACTGTGTCAGATACTGTAACAATGTACGAATCATCCTTTCGACGAGTCCGTCCGATTGGGGATGTAAGGGTGTCGTCCTTGTCTTTCTAATTCCAAGCAACCTCATCAACTGTTTGAAGACACTCGACTCGAAATTCCTACCTTGATCTGAATGCAGTTCTAGTGGCACACCATGGCGACTTATTACATCTGTTGAAAGGGTCTTCGCAATGGTTGTTGCTTTTTGATTCGGAAGCGGAATTACTTCTGGCCACTTCGAGAAATAATCTACGACAACAAGGGCATATCTGTTTCCGGTCATAGATTTTGGCAAAGGGCCCACAATGTCAAGTGCAATTCTTTCAAAAGGTGCTCCAACATTGTAAATCTTTAAAGAGCCTTTTCCTCTCTCCCTAGAACCCTTCTTCGCTACGCAGCTGTCGCAACGACGGCACCATTCCTCAACATCTCGACGATGATCAGGCCAGAAAAACCTTTGTCGAATCTTAGCAAGTGTTTTGCGAACTCCGAAGTGTCCTCCCCATGGGGTGTTGTGACACTCGCGTAACACCTCTTCGGTTTTGCATCTAGGGACGATTAGTAACGGAACTGCTTCCTTCCCGTCCGTAGATTCCCACCTCCGGAAAAGCAAACCCTTTCTCGCTTCAAGAGAGTCCCAAATTTTCCAGTAAAATTTTGTTACGGGGGAAAATGCGGAAACTTCCTGCCAGTTTGGCTTATTTCGTTCGATTATCCTCCGCAAAATGAAGTTTATTTCTCCATCGGTCTCTTGCGCTTTCCTCCATTCCTCCGAATTGGCGTTTCCACAGATCGTCCTGAACACGTGCTCTTCCTTTTCGCACATTTCTTCACGTGACTCCCTCTCCTCAAGGCGATGGCAATATTTACATTGCGAAATTTCGTATGGTCTTCTTGACAGACTGTCTGCATTGACATGCAACTTCCCTTCTCGATGTCTAATTTCAAAATCATACTGTTGCAGCCTTTCTCTCCAGCGAGCCGTTTGTCCTTCCGGATTCTTGAACGACAATAGCCACCTTAACTCAGCATGATCAGTCCTTACCAGAAATTTTCGACCATAAAGATAGGGGTGAAAATGTTCTATGGACTTAATTATCGCCAAAAGTTCCCGTCTTGTAACGCAATAATTCCTTTCTGCTTTTCCCAGCATTTTTGAAAAGTATGCAATAACTTTCTCCTCTTCACATTGAACTTGCGAGAGGATTGCTCCAATGGCAAAATTCGACGCATCTGTATCCAAAATGAAATCTGCGTCTAATAAAGGATAAGCTAATATCGGAGATTCGGAAAGACGCTGCTTCAGCCACTCGAATACCTTTTGATATTCTTCCGACCATACAAACGTAATTTTATCTTCCGTCAGGCGATGTAGTGGCCTAGCGATGGAAGAAAAATCTTTGACGAATTTTCTATAATAAGTGCAAAGTCCGAGAAAACTCCTTAATTCCGTTTTACTCCTCGGAATTGGCCATTTCTGGATTGCCATTATCTTTTCGGGATCCGTTTTAATCCCGCGTTCGTAAACGATATGTCCAAGGTATCGCACCTCTTTGCAGAAGAAATTGCATTTTTTGGATTCGCTAATAGTTTGGCTTGGCGCAGGCGTACGAAGACAGTCCTCAAATTGTCCATGTTTTCTTCGAAACTTCTTCCATAAACAATTATGTCGTCTAGATATACTAGGCAGATTTTCCCACAAAGGCCTTTCAATACCGTGTCCATAAGACGTTCAAACGTGGCAGGGGCATTACAAAGTCCGAAAGGCATCACTCTGAATTGCCAAAGCCCTTCTCCCACGCAGAATGCTGTCTTTTCACGGTCCCTTTCGTCAACCATAATCTGCCAATATCCACTTTGCAGATCTATGGTTGAAAACCAAGACGATTCAGCTAGAGCATCTAGCGTTTCTTCAATTCTCGGCAACGGATAAGAATCTTTATTCGTGACATCATTTAACCGCCGATAGTCCACACAAAATCTCGTGCTGCCATCCTTTTTCTTCACGAGAACGATAGGAGAGGACCATGGACTTTTCGACTCCTCAATTACTCCCTGCCTTTCCATCTTCGCGAGTAATTCTTTAACTTCGTCTCGTCGGTGAAAAGGGAGACGTCGCGGTGCCTGTTTGATTGGTGCACAATCTCCTGTGTCAATCCTATGTTGGACAACATCACAATTCCCAACATGTTCAGGATTTTCTGCGAATATATCCTGAAATTCATGTGTTACTTTCGCAAATGCTGTCTTCCGTGGCGGAGATAAGGCCGAGCAGCAACGCTGGAAAAGATCTTCTAAGTGCTTCGGTACAGGTGGAACCGCAACCTCCTGTACCTCTTCCGCTACCGGAGTCTCCTCTTCCATCTTCGCTAATAAAGCTGCATCCTCCTTATTACGTATCTATTGACCGATAAAGCCGACCTCTTCCTTCTCGGCTATTTGTAGTTTCCTCGCCCAATAATCGAGCCTACACGCGTGTTTCTGGAGGAATCCGTTCCCCAAAATACACTCCTCCGCCATTTCGATCAGGAAAAATTCTTCCTCTGTTTCGAAACTATTGATTTTAATGGGACATTTGTACCTGCCTTGAATCGGTAAATTTTCCCCGGAAATGGACACAATTTTGATTTCCAGAAGTCCTTCCGCCGCGCCAAGCTTACTTCTGGGATTGAACTTATCCGTCCCCAAAAGATTTACGCTCGATCCCGTGTCGATTATTATCGTAGCCATTTTTCCATCGATGAATCCCTCGATGGCCGTACAATCTTTCTTCAAATAAGTCTTCAGCACGACAGGGGTAGAAGAAGGTGAAGTCACAGTCTCCCCTCCTACTATGACTTCTTTGCGTTTCCCATCCTCTGTGTTTGTCTCTTCGGGCAGTCCTTCTGGAGATGCCCAGTCTGACTTCTGACACCAATGTTGCGGAGGCTTCGGCTCCGCCTCGCCGGCGAACACATCCCTCAACTAAACAACAACACCGAACACTACCAACAAGTAAATAACTATTTATTGGCTGTCAACGGACAATGTTAAAAGATGCGATACAGGTGCGTGCTCTCGCTTCGTCGACTCGAGAGGTTCTGTCGTCTGTCTTCTTCTTAACAACAACCCCGTTGGCCGGATACCACAATATCGATACGACGGCCAACTTCTCTCGATCGCCGCAATCGACAGCTTCCATCGTAACAATATGATACTGCATAATATAACACGAAAGGTAAAACGATCGATTCGCAAACACAAGACAGCATCATCGCGAGATGCGAACTTGTTCTTCCCGCCGCGCAAGCTCGTGCACGTTCCGCCGCGCTCGGCTGGGCATGCGCGTGACCCCAACAGGCCTATACCGATGCTTGCTCATCGGCACTTTCTTGACCCGTTTTGATGGAGGCTCTCGTTCTATTGATCGTTATTACCAATGTGTCTTGGGCAAAGTCGATCGTTGCCTTTGATCGTCGCAACGTTCGACGCCGATGATGAAGTCACAGACTAGGCCGGGAACTATCACCACCGGGGCTTCAAGCGTGATATTTGGGTGGGTGATGGTTACCCATATTTGTTTTTTCAATCGGGCTGATTTATTGCCCGTAGCTCGTATCACGAATGCACCAGTGACTGGTAACATGGGGCATTTGTCTAACTGACCTTGGTGTTTTTGGACCAGTTTTCTGACATTGCCGTTACCGTGCTTCTGGTGTCGACAATAGCTTTAACGGGTACGCCCTCGATTCTTAGGTGGACCTCGGAGCTGTTGTTGGCCCCTGGCTCGTGACATTCCTCTATTGTGAGGTCTCGACGAGGATCTCCGAATATCGAGCCGATCGTCACGTGAAATTCTTCCCTGTTTCGATCCTGGGAGGTGGCTCTCGTCTGAGATGGGAAGTCACTCAGACGTCCTTCAGAGTGCCCCCTTATTCGTTTTCCGAGATGATTTCCTCTTCACGTATTTCGACGACTTCTTCGGGGTTTTCACTCTCCTCTAATTGCGTCGCTCAAATGTGACTTGGGCGTGCATTCCACCGTTTGTCATCTTGGCTTCCGATCTTTGGACAGTGTCTATTCGATGGACAGCCTCCGCTGTCTGTGATTTTTTCAGACATTTGCCTTAATGGGAGCCGTCAGATCACGCGCAAAGAGAAAATACGCACTGGACTCGCGAGAAAGGGCGTTTATGGCAACAGTAACGTCAGTACGTCAACTATGTACATATCCGTTGACATTTCGCCGAGTGTTTCGGAATTATATCATATTTGGTTTCATCTTAATCAGAGAATGCCACGAATATGTTGGTAAAAGTTTCATTAAAAAATAACGAAAAATAAAGAAGTTTTGTAATTGGATTAGTAGCGGTCTTCTGATCTCACACCGAGATATAGCCGACATGTGTGATCCACTCCTCGGCGACGACGGTTCTCGAGTTTCGCTGTCCGCTTATCCGTGTTAACATTATATCGGAGACGGATATTTTCTCCGTTTGAATGTTAGTCATTTTGGTGTGCCATAGGTTTTTTATGACTTTTAGGTTTAGGATTAAAAGTGGTCAGTTGTGTTTCCTAAAAGTCCAATCTACGTCTGTCCAGAGCCCAAATTGCGAATTTTTACCTCATCGTGGAGTAATTTGTAATATTCGGCAGAAAACTCGCTTTCTGAAGCAAGTATGACGTCACAAGATGGCTGTCGCAGAGAGATTCTCTTAATTTCGAGAGATTTAGTGTTCGTATCGAAAAAAAGGCTCTGCACAGACGTAGCAAAAACATGCGCAAACACGGTGGTATGCATTTTTTAATTGATTACTTATTTATTTAAGACGTAAAATGTCTAGAAAAAAGGCACCATTCAAACACTGTACGTTGCGATAGAATACGGTCGATAATGCAAATCGATAGTAGAGGTTTACATATGTACAATATGTATGCTGCCGAATATTGCAAATTACTCGACGATGAGGCAGAAATTCGCATTTTGGCCTCTGAACAGACCTAGATTGAACCTTCAGGCAGGACAATTGACCACTTATAAACTGCTCATTGCAATATTGAAGCGGCAGTTTGAAAAAGTTTCTGACCCTTGCACGTTTCGCAAGACGCCACGACCTTCGAGTCACCGATTCTGTTGAAACTTTGCACACTTATAGATCTCATTGTCCTGTTCACGAATATATATCATTATAGCGGCAGATACTGAATAGTTTTCGAGTTTCATTATTTCCTGTGTAATGCCGTATTTTTTCTACGGTACAACAAGATTTGGTTTGCCAGCGTGCCAAGTTTTCAGCCGGACGACCAGTGTTCAAATCCTGTCGACTAACGCATTTTTTTTTTACTTTTATTATGTTTTGTCACTGTGTAGGATCGATTGCTTTCTGATGTCCCTATCGGCGATTTTGTGCTGAGTGAAATGTTCGCGGCAGAGTGTCGTATGGGGTCATACCATATGTCGGATCGATGTTTTGTCACTGTATCTTTATATTAGCAATTTCACATCTGAAAGTAGTAAAATATATCACCTCGCAATTCTAATTACGGATCAGACAGAATTTCAGTATCAAGGAACGTTCGAAAGGACAATATCATATAAGGTAGAAAAGACCGCACTTGTTCAATAAAAGGTATTTATTTTTTTAAAATTAATTTACAGAATAATCATTATATAATTTATGTAGGGATTTGGTGTCAGGCTGGTCGAAATCAATATATATCGGTGTATGTGATACGTTTAGTAACTTAAACGTTGAGTCGGCTACACTTGCTCCACAAGATCGGTCCTCTGCCGAAATCTCTCTCTCTATCTCTCTCTCTCTCTCTCTCTCTCGCTCTCTCGCTGCCAAACTCTGACTCTCTACTTCCGCGACCGCGACCTACCTCGCATATATAGGCCGATGGTCCTTAATACATACACCCGAATCGGATCACCTACATCGCTCGCGGTCGTCGCACCTTCCTTACTCTCTCACATTCATTCGCACGCGCTCGCTCGGGCATTCACCTGTCGCCGTGTTGATGTTTTTCGGCCATCCGCGGACGACCTGCTCCACAAAAACGCTGGTCGTTCTTTGGTCGGTCGACCTGGTTTTCCGGTTTTTATCTTTCGAGGTCTTCCTGGACCACGCCTCGGACCAATTTCTTCGTTTGTATTGTTTTCCGTATCCGGTGAATGATCGGGCGTTGTGTTGGTTGCGGGCGTAGTTCGCTCTTCCGGTGTTGTCTCTCCATTGGTATCGGCGGTTCCGATGCTTATGATTCTGAACCTTCCGTTTGCAGTTTCTTCTGTGATGATATCGTCGAACTTGTCTTCCGAGTCGAATTCGTCCAGAAATTTCACGTCTCTTGTCGTTCGAATTCTGTTTTCGCTCGGAATCCATACGCGATACGCTTTGGATTCGTTCGAGTATCCTACGAAGATACCTGCGATTCCTCTTCGATCGAACTTCCCCTTATTTTGGGTTTTGTCCAGCACGTATGCTCTGCATCCGAATGTTTTGAGAAATCTGATATTCGGTTCTTTCCCGGACCATATCTCGTGAGGGGTTTTACCGTCCAGGCTTTCGGTGATGCATCTGTTGCGTATGAAGTTGGCGGTGGCAATTGCTTCCGCCCAGAATTTAGGTGGAAGTCCCGATTGTATTAGCATGCATCGCGCCGATTCGACTAAGGTGCGGTTTTTGCGTTCGGTGATTCCGTTCTGCTCCGGTGTGTGAACGGTTGTTAAACGTCGGCAGATCCCGGCTTTACTGAAAATTTCGTTTAATATGTTATTACAATACTCCGTTCCGTTATCCGACTGAACGGCTTTTATTTTGCGCCCGGTCTGCGTCTCAACGAAGTTTTTGTATTCGATGAACCTGGTAGTTACCTCGTCCTTACTCTTAAGGAAATATACCTCGCACCATCGACTGTGATCGTCGATTAATGTCATGAAGTAACGTGCGCCTCCAATTGATGCAGTTCGCATCGAGCCGCACAGATCCGTATGCACGATATCCAAGAGATTTGACGATCGCTTGGATTTGGATGTTGTTCGGGAACGGCATAAAACCGACTTCAAGCATTGTATTATATTTTATTGTTTAATCGACCGTATGTACATAATTGTAATAAACGCACGACAAAGGCTGATCGACAACGCGTGCGCGCGGCTTGCCCCGTCGCACCCCTCCTCAACCCCCGCGTGCGCCACGGGTGGATCGAGCAGCTCGCGGCGGGCGAGGGGAGCGGGCGGGTGTGGCGCGTGCGCCGCGCGACGGTTGATCGATCTCAGTTCGATCACGACCACACACGTTGAGCATCGAGTTTTCTTTCTTGCGATCCATCGTTTGTCCGTCGATGCAACTCACCATTGATGTTTATGCCCATTGCTTCCAATTTATCGACTACGTCAAAGAATACAGTCGTATGTTCTCGAATATCCCCGCCTTCCTGCATTTTGTGCAGGGTTAATTTTTTGAGTAATGTCGCTTTACGTGCAGGTCCCTTCGAAGCCTAGACGGATTCCAATTTTTCCCACACTTCTCTTGATGTGTTGCAGCCGCGAATCTGTTTTAATTCGGATGGATTTATCGAAAGTATCAGATCCGACATAGCTCTTCCATCCTGTCTCAGCCATACTTTGTGCGCTTGCTGCGATGCTCGAAGGGCATCGCCTTGTCCACCTACGACGGGGGGCTCGCTTTCGCCACACACATATTCCCAAAGGTCACTTTTCGTCAAGACAGCTCGTGCTTGAATTTTCCACGTGTCGTAGTTTTCACGTGTTAGCACTTCTAACCTCATGGTGTTCGAAAATGCCATTTTTCTTATTCGATCGTTCACTGGCGACACGGCGTCACTTTGTTTTTCGTTGGCACGTGTATACGCGTTCGCGGCGATTTGCATTCACTTATCGATTCACGGAACTGTGCGCGAGAACAGATCTTCGATCGATCTCTGGCGTCACTTTTCGCAATTTTTTTTTGCGCGTCGCGTGGCCGTATAGGTTAAGTTGCGTATTTCGTTAATTTCCTTCTTTCTGCTCTGGGCCCATAACCTGTTAAAGGAGGTTAGGATCGTGGTTGAAATTAACTGTACGCAGGGCTTTTATTGCACACACTTAGAATAGTTTTATTACGAAAAAATAGTGTCTATATAATGCGGTTATGTGTCGGGAGAGCGCGTGACTCGAGATCAGGGGGAGCAATCTCCCATGTATAATGTGTGGACATTAGCAGTGCCACCTAGACCCATTCCCTCCTGACCTCAACTAAAAGCTATATATATATAGCTATACGATTCTACAAACATACACATACGCATATACACATACACATATATCTACTGTACAGTACGATTACTACATAAATTTAGAAGTAAACTTATATAAAAAAAAAAGGATATAATATAATAAAAGGATATAATATGTTTTGCAACAATACATTATTTTTACAATATTTTATTTCAAAACATAATAATACATAATTATACATGTAACAGATAATTACATATAATATCAAACTAATACAAATGATAATATCTTCATCCACTTATTTTGTACACTCTTTACACTTGCTGCTGCACTGCTCTGCACCTCACTATCCTAAAACAAACTTAAAAAAATTTTATAATTAATGCACAAAGTAAAATTCGAAAAATAAGCTCAGAAATAAGTTCACCGAGTTCGCTCAATTTTGAAAAATTATTTCTAAAATTGATTCGACACTGAGCAAAGTTTTTTTCAATATTTTTTCAATATTTCCTGGGCTTATTACTCGAATTTTCAATACACTTAAATTTTTGTCTTATTAAAACAATATGAAGAAGGTTTTGAAGGTTATAATATCACAGTCCGCAACGAGTCACACGATCATTCATGCCATGCAGCAGTGGTTTTGGCAGGAATAGTAGCGTCCAATAGCAGGAAAGATTGGAACATCAGTCACGTCCAATCACGTTTAATCATGTGAGGGCTGTGAACGTGGTGCCATCTATGCTCATTCCCTCGCAAGTGAACTAAGCGGTCCAAGGTCATACATAAGAGTTTCCTCCCCCTGCTCGAGATCGACAGAGAGAGCCGATCGATGCCGACAGAACCCGAATGGCGAATGCAGCGCCAGTAGCGTCGGGAATCGCAACTACACCGGCAAATGTCTTATCACAGACGAGGTATAGGAGTAGACCAATCACCATATGGGGTTTCGTGTCTCCCATGTAAACAACTGGTTTTCTTACGCCCTCTACGCTGACGAACGATAAATGTTGGAACTAGATCCACAAAAATGATCAAATCTGGTCAAATACAAATGATTGACGAGTTATGTACATATCTGATGTTATGACTATAGAATAAATCTTCGAATAGCTTTTGCCGAGCGCCGAGCTTCAAAGACCCAGCGACGACAGACGACATACATTGTAAGCGGATGGAGAATCGCGCACGTAGGAAAGTTTAAACTTTTAGATTTTTCAATATATCCTCATTAAATTGTGACGAGCGAATGGAGGGGATTTTCCTGATGAAAATGAGGTCAAATTCGAGTGCAATCGAACAAGTTTCACTGATACGTAATGTTACGATAAAAATTACAATCTCATTAAAGACAGTCCAAATGATGTCGTGTTTGGACTCATTTTGATCGGGACAAGCTCTACAACTCATTCGTCTTAACAATATTGTTCTGATTAAAAACATAAAAGCATAAATTGCCAATAATGCATGTGTTTGAGATTGGCTGAATGTGTCGGCAGCGTTTCCGCGCCGACGCGGATCGGCGCCCCGCAATTGGCTGGATCGCGGAGAGAAGCGAGATCAGGAATCGATTGTTAGATCGCTCTCTAATTGGCCCGCGCCGACGAGACGGGTTACGATCGATTATCATCGTTTCGCCGGCTCGCTCGCTCGTCCAGTTCGTTTCTAACGCTCTATCAAACTATCTCGCAATCGATCTTGATCTCGACCTCTTGTTCGCGTGAACGCTTCGCGTCTTTTTGACCGGTTTCGTGCTACAAGAGCTATCTACGGCTCCCGAAATAGACGGGAGATATCCACTTCAAGCTAACTGTTCAAACGTGTTTATTTGTGTTTACAAACTGTACAAAGTAATCGGTTATAGTTCGACGATCCTCACGGTGAAATAAAGTCGTTGTGTCAGTAAACCGCGGCTCTTTAGTGTTCGCCTTCCGATCCCAAACAGCATGATTCTCCATCCGCTTACATTGTATGCCGTTTGGCAGTCGCTGGGTCTTCGACGTTCGGCGCTCGTCGGTCCTCGTCGGCCTTCGTCGCCGTTTATTCGTCGAGCTGGCAAAAGTTATCCGAAGATTTATTCAAAGCCTTCGAATAAATCTACGGATAAAAATGCTAAATACAGTCCAATTTGTACCGTGTTTAGTGTCATTTTAATCAGAAGAATGCCACGAATTAGTTGGCGCAAGTCCCATAAAAAAATCCTGAAAAACAATGGAGTTTTGCAATTTGATTGGTAGTTGTTTCACACCGATATCTCGCGACTCTACGAGCTCGGAACTTCAAAGACCAGCGACCGACCAACGGCCTACAATGTAAGTAGATGGAGAATCGTGCATTATTGGCAATTTATGCTTTTATGTTTTTAATCAGAATAATATTGTTAATACGAATGAGCTGTGGAGCTTGTCCCGATCAAAATGAGTCCAAACACGACATCATTTGGACTATCTTCAATAAGAATGTCATTTTTATCGTAACATTACGTATCAATAAATTTGTTTGATTACACTCGAATTTGGACTCATTTTCATCAGGAAAAGCCCCTCAATTCACTCGTCGCAATTTTATGGTGGTATATTGAAAAATCTAAAAGTTAAACTTGCATTCGTACGCGATTCTCCATCTGCTTACATTGTATGCCGTTTGTCAGTCGCTGGGTCTTTGAAGTTCGGCTTTCGTCGGGCCTCGTTGCTGTTTATTCGAAGCCTTCGAATAAACGATACAGATAAAAGATGAAAAAATTGTTCCAAGTTCGAATAAATCCGCTTCGAATAAAAAAAATTAGCTTTATTCATCGGATAAATTCTCGTCGAATAAAATTATTTATTCGACAAAGATACTTTTTTTATTCGAACCTTCGAATAACGAATAAAGTTAAAGTATCTTTTATTCGAATCGTTATTTAAATAATTTGTTATCTAAATAGTGCCCAACTATGTCTGGAAGTAGCGCATTCGATTCCCGGTTCGGCGAGGCGCATATTTTGCTATAACTTTTGAACTAAAAAAGATATCAAAGTGAAATTTAAACTGAAAAAATTAAAAAGAATCGGGTTTAATGGTATGTACTGAAATATATTTTGTATTTTTAAATAATTCTTTTTGTTTTTTAAATTTAATTACCCTTCAAAAATGTTTAAAACTAGTTATTATAAATATTGTTGTTCAATCTTTTATCAATCCCAAATAATTAAATTTATTAGAATATATACGCTGCAAATGAAAAGCAATATCAGAAGTAGATTGAGTAGGTAGCTATTAAATAGTCAAATGAAATTAGTGATATCAACGTCGTATTTTATTAAATTAAATTTAAACTAAGTTCTTACTTTTGGCTAATATTAAACTAATTTAATTTCTTATAATTATGTTATTACACTGTTGTAGTTGTAATTGCACAGGGAAGAAGACTGACGTAGTAGAAAGAACAAGAAAAAAGTGTTTAACGAAAAAAAATCATTCCATGCGGGATTCGATCCGGGACCAAAATATTCTCAGCCGGAGACGTTACGTTATTATTATTATTACATTACGTCTCCTTCGATGCACTCGCGTGTCAGCCGTAATGGAATTAAGAGGAAACGACATTGTTTTGTTTCATTCATCATATGAATCCTCGACATGAGATTTAAAATTATATCAGCAACAGCGCCATTGTAGAATATCGGTTCCACAATATTAGTTCTGGATGATACGGTAGGATGTGACACGGAATGGTACGGGGGCTCTAGAGCCCCCCGAGCGTGAGACAGAAAAATACATTGGGTGATTGGTCTACTCCTATACCTCGTCTGTGTCGATACTGAACTGTGGAAAACGTTGCTAGCTCGCCTGCTGGACAGAAATGTTACTATTTAGCTTCTTCTAGCGGCCGTTCTTTCATAGCGTGACAATCATTATTTTTCGGAGTCAGGTTCGGACGGTCCGCCCCCCTTAAGCAGCCCTGGCCATATGGTTTTTGTTTCTTCTGCTCTTCTTTCTTCTTACAGTTAAACACCAATTCCTTCAGCTTCTGTGTCAACATCTATCAAATGGGTTGTATTATTACTTTGAATTATTTTTTTTTAAGCGTAAAATGACATCACTTACCCCTTCTGGAAGCTGCGATATGTAATTCTTCGAGTTTGTTCATTTTACTAATGCGTAAATTACTCGTTCCTTTAATAAAGTATCAACGTGTAACTGTTCATTCCTCTTTCGACTTCATTGATTTGATTTATCCCTGTCCCGACGACTCAAGGGTTATTTATATTAAGACACGGGGGCCGGTTACTACCCCCAATTCCCTACGCGTGTAAATTCGCGAAGGAGATGGATTCGTGCCTCCAGGCACTGGAAAGCGGCGAGGTTTGGACGAGACAAATAAAGCTTGTAGACAAATTACTGGTAAAAGGGCAGTATATTCTTGGAAGAACTATTTCTATTTTGACGAGCAATCGCTCCGGTATGCTCGGAGATGAGCTATTTGTTTACAGGACGACCCGTGATCTGTCCCGACGGACGGGGCAATAAATTCCTCTATGACGACGCGCTGAATACCGCGTATCGGTAATCCGTACCGAGTTCTCGCAACACGTAAACACGCAATATATGCCGTGTTACGACGCACGCAGTTCGCTCGCTTTGCCTCTACACCTGGTTTTTAATGAATGATTTTAACGATTTAAACGTGTATCGCGCCTCTCGATATGCGAATTCGTGACCTGTCTAACCAACCGTGCACCCGGCCGCGAATGCGTACGAGTATTCAAATCCTACCGAAGCAGTGATGGGCATTTCGAACGAGAACCACGAAAGTTACGATGACGAAGTGTCCACTCGGTACCACGATTACAACGAAAGATTTATGAATTTTAAATAACCCGTGATGATTCCACAGAACACAAACTGCGTCTTAACGGTCGGCAATGCCACAGCGCAGTTTGCACCTGTGACTCCTCGGTTTGAGGCGCTTACGCGTCGAGGATAGAACAGTCGGTTTGCCTGTTCTATCGGGTCGGTTTTGACCCCTCGATCGCGTACCGTGTTTCGCAGATGTAGAGTGATCTATCTGCGGCACGCATCGACCTCCTTCGATCGGTATCGAGTGGGGATCGATGCGTGCGCATTGCGACAAGTGTCGCGATATCTCGCGGTCTTTTTCTCCGTCAGAACTCGCGGGTTACGTCACGGAGCGTTATGGTGGGGTCGACATCGACGTTCGATATATGGGGTGTATCAATATGTAACCTGTACGGTTACAAACGTTCTCCAGAGCAGGGTTTTCCTTGTTGTTTGAATTCAATTTTCTTCCTAATAGACTGTAATCTTTTGCGCTCAGCTATTTTGAACGCTCTTCTTTTCGATTTAGAAACTCTTATTCGTCTTATTCGGCGGTAGCGGTGCTCGGTGGAGATATGTTCTCGGTCTCGCATGCCGGGTCTCAACTGCTACGACTGCTGTTTCTCGTGGCCTATTTATCCTTCCCACCGCCCACTTCCACTCGCGAGCAGCCGCATCGTCGCGGTGGCCACCTCGCGGCCGCGACGGGAGACTGTGCTCGGCCGTGGTCTCGCGGCGCGCTCGCTGGGCGTGGGGCGGTGGTAGGCGCGGTGTTAGGCGGGGAAGTCGCGGGCCTTAGATATACCCGTTACATACATATTATGGACCTACATATTTGATACAATGAAATATTAAAGCATCTGCCAAACCTCCCAATCTTCCATCGTGTCCACGGGAACTTGCTGGTTGTCTTTACTATTACTCTCGGCCATTCTTCTTCTATAAATTTTTATTTTTCTCAATTTTCACTTCAATGTATTCTATCACAGACGAGGTATAGGCAGAGAGGATATGAGAGTGCTCACGCCCGGGTTTTCGGCGTTCCCGATATAGTGCTGACATCTGCTCAGCCTTAGCATGGCACAGAACCGGTCAGTCTTTTAGCATGACCACAGATGAGGTATAGGAGTAGACCAATCACCATATGGGGTTTCGTGTCTCACGATCTGAAATACCGACATCGTTAACAACAACTAGATTTCTTACGCCCTCTACTCTGACGAACGATAAATCTTGTAACTAGATCCACGAGAACTATAGCCCATACACCTATGATAAATGATGAAGATACGACTCTGAACTCAATACACGAGTACGACTTACCGTTCTTGCACACGGGTGTAAACAGGTGTAAATCTAACCCGCTGATGAGAGCAAACCCAACACTAACCTAACACTCGCTCAACAGGGCCAAACTAACCCTTTTTCATTGAATGAAAAGGTATTCTGAAACAAAAACTGCGTGTTTCGCTTAATAATTGAAAGAGAGCTGCCTTGAAGGTGAAGATGGGCCAAGAGTAAACAAGGAGAGCATTGAAGGACCTTCAGCTCATCCCGAGGTAGCCTAAAGTAAATTCAGACACAGTTCAATTACATACACAAGTTTTTATAACTAGCAAGTCTTAAATTCTATTTTAAAATGTTATCGCAAAGTTATAAATGAGCATTTGTAAGATTACTAGAGGTTCTTACAAATAGAGAATAATACCGATTGCCCGGGTCTCACCACGAGGAGGTTGCTGCGCAAGAGACCCGAAAGGAAGCCAGAACGAATTCAATACGCTTCCTTCTGACTCCCTTTCTTACAACGACGATTTACTATCTTATCAACTAAATTTCGCAGTTCGCTAAATGGGAAAGATTACTTTTCCACAGACGGAAAAGGTCACTTTACCATTTAGCGTATATCGAGTAATTATTGCGGAGTAAAAGGTGTGAATCGAAGAAGAAGTCTCCGATTCACGGGAGATGAAAAACGAATCAGGCAGAAGGCTCTGAGTCGCGAGGCAACAATAAAATAATCAGAGCAGAAGGCTATGACCCAAATCAACTAGCGAATTTAACAAACTGAGTCTAACACAATAATTGCTCGACAACTAATACTAACTTATAAATAATGTGAAATCTTCGATCGATGCGGTGTCTTCGTTCGACGATAACTTTGCTCACATCTGTTATCCTTTATCTGAAACAGACTAATAATAATTAGACACAATAAAATCAAGGAACCAAAATGGAAGACGATGAAAAGAAGACAAACCCCGTACATGAGTACGGCCTACCTAACATGCACGAGAGTGCGAATCTAACCGGCTTACGAGAGCCAACCTAACACCAGCTCACGAGAGCCAAGCTAACCCTGTACACGAGTACGGCCTACCTAACATGCACAAGAGTGCAAATCTAACCGGCTCACGAGAGCCAAACCTAAGACCAGCTCACGAGAGCCAAGCTAACCCCGCACACGAGTGCGGCCTACCTAACATGCAGAAGAGTGCGAATCTAACCGGCTCACGAGAGCCAAACCTAAGACCAGCTCACGAGAGCCAAGCTAACCCCGCACACGAGTGCGGCCTACCTAATATGCAGAAGAGTGCGAATCTAACCAGCTCACGAGAGCCATCCTAAGACCAGCTCACGAGAGCCAAGCTAACCCCGCACACGAGTGCGGCCTACCTAACATGCACAAGAGTGCAAATCTAACCGGCTCACGAGAGCCAAACCTAAGACCAGCTCACGAGAGCCAAGCTAACCCCGCACACGAGTGCGGCCTACCTAATATGCAGAAGAGTGCGAATCTAACCAGCTCACGAGAGCCATCCTAAGACCAGCTCACGAGAGCCAAGCTAACCCCGCACACGAGTGCGGCCTACCTAATATGCAGAAGAGTGCGAATCTAACCAGCTCACGAGAGCCATCCTAAGACCAGCTCACGAGAGCCAAGCTAACCCCGCACACGAGTGCGGCCTACCTAACATGCAGAAGAGTGCAAATCTAACCGGCTCACGAGAGCCAAACCTAAGACCAGCTCACGAGAGCCAAGCTAACCCCGCACACGAGTGCGGCCTACCTAATATGCAGAAGAGTGCGAATCTAACCAGCTCACGAGAGCCATCCTAAGACCAGCTCACGAGAGCCAAGCTAACCCCGCACACGAGTGCGGCCTACCTAACATGCACAAGAGTGCAAATCTAACCGGCTCACGAGAGCCAAACCTAAGACCAGCTCACGAGAGCCAAGCTAACCCCGCACACGAGTGCGGCCTACCTAACATGCAGAAGAGTGCGAATCTAACCAGCTCACGAGAGCCAAACCTAAGACCAGCTCACGAGAGCCAAGCTAACCCCGCACACGAGTGCGGCCTACCTAACATGCAGAAGAGTGCAAATCTAACCGGCTCACGAGAGCCAAACCTAAGACCAGCTCACGAGAGCCAAGCTAACCCCGTACACGAGTACGGCCTACCTAACATGCACAAGAGTGCAAATCTAACCGGCTCACGAGAGCCAAACCTAAGACCAGCTCACGAGAGCCAAGCTAACCCCGCACACGAGTGCGGCCTACCTAACATGCACAAGAGTGCAAATCTAACCGGCTCACGAGAGCCAAACCTAAGACCAGCTCACGAGAGCCAAGCTAACCCCGCACACGAGTGCGGCCTACCTAATATGCAGAAGAGTGCGAATCTAACCAGCTCACGAGAGCCAAGCTAACCCCGCACACGAGTGCGGCCTACCTATCACGCACAAGAGTGCGAAATCTAACCGGCTCACGAGAGCCAAACTAACCCTTTTTCATTGAATGAAAAGGTATTCTGAAACAAAAACTGCGTGTTTCGATTAATAATTGAACGAGAGCTGCCTTGAAGGTGAAGATGGGCCAAGAGTAAACAAGGAGAGCATTGAAGGACCTTCAGCTCATCCCGAGGTAGCCTAAAGTAAATTCAGACACAGTTCAATTACATACACAAGTTTTTATAACTAGCAAGTCTTAAATTCTATTTTCAAATGTTATCGCAAAGTTATAAATGAGCATTTGTAAGATTACTAGAGGTTCTTACAAATAGAGAATAATACCGATTGCCCGGGTCTCACCACGAGGAGGTTGCTGCGCAAGAGACCCGAAAGGAAGCCAGAACGAATTCAATACGCTTCCTTCTGACTCCCTTTCTTACAACGACGATTTACTATCTTATCAACTAAATTTCGCAGTTCGCTAAATGGGAAAGATTACTTTTCCACAGACGGAAAAGGTCACTTTACCATTTAGCGTATATCGAGTAATTATTGCGGAGTAAAAGGTGTGAATCGAAGAAGAAGTCTCCGATTCACGGGAGATGAAAAACGAATCAGGCAGAAGGCTCTGAGTCGCGAGGCAACAATAAAATAATCAGAGCAGAAGGCTATGACCCAAATCAACTAGCGAATTTAACAAACTGAGTCTAACACAATAATTGCTCGACAACTAATACTAACTTATAAATAATGTGAAATCTTCGATCGATGCGGTGTCTTCGTTCGACGATAACTTTGCTCACATCTGTTATCCTTTATCTGAAACAGACTAATAATAATTAGACACAATAAAATCAAGGAACCAAAATGGAAGACGATGAAAAGAAGACAAACCCCGTACATGAGTACGGCCTACCTAACATGCACGAGAGTGCGAATCTAACCGGCTTACGAGAGCCAACCTAACACCAGCTCACGAGAGCCAAGCTAACCCTGTACACGAGTACGGCCTACCTAACATGCACAAGAGTGCAAATCTAACCGGCTCACGAGAGCCAAACCTAAGACCAGCTCACGAGAGCCAAGCTAACCCCGCACACGAGTGCGGCCTACCTAACATGCAGAAGAGTGCGAATCTAACCGGCTCACGAGAGCCAAACCTAAGACCAGCTCACGAGAGCCAAGCTAACCCCGCACACGAGTGCGGCCTACCTAATATGCAGAAGAGTGCGAATCTAACCAGCTCACGAGAGCCATCCTAAGACCAGCTCACGAGAGCCAAGCTAACCCCGCACACGTGTGCGGCCTACCTAACATGCACAAGAGTGCAAATCTAACCGGCTCACGAGAGCCAAACCTAAGACCAGCTCACGAGAGCCAAGCTAACCCCGCACAAGAGTGCGGCCTACCTAATATGCAGAAGAGTGCGAATCTAACCAGCTCACGAGAGCCATCCTAAGACCAGCTCACGAGAGCCAAGCTAACCCCGCACACGAGTGCGGCCTACCTAATATGCAGAAGAGTGCGAATCTAACCAGCTCACGAGAGCCATCCTAAGACCAGCTCACGAGAGCCAAGCTAACCCCGCACACGAGTGCGGCCTACCTAACATGCAGAAGAGTGCAAATCTAACCGGCTCACGAGAGCCAAACCTAAGACCAGCTCACGAGAGCCAAGCTAACCCCGCACACGAGTGCGGCCTACCTAATATGCAGAAGAGTGCGAATCTAACCAGCTCACGAGAGCCATCCTAAGACCAGCTCACGAGAGCCAAGCTAACCCCGCACACGAGTGCGGCCTACCTAACATGCACAAGAGTGCAAATCTAACCGGCTCACGAGAGCCAAACCTAAGACCAGCTCACGAGAGCCAAGCTAACCCCGCACACGAGTGCGGCCTACCTAACATGCAGAAGAGTGCGAATCTAACCAGCTCACGAGAGCCAAACCTAAGACCAGCTCACGAGAGCCAAGCTAACCCCGTACACGAGTACGGCCTACCTAACATGCACAAGAGTGCAAATCTAACCGGCTCACGAGAGCCAAACCTAAGACCAGCTCACGAGAGCCAAGCTAACCCCGCACACGAGTGCGGCCTACCTAACATGCACAAGAGTGCAAATCTAACCGGCTCACGAGAGCCAAACCTAAGACCAGCTCACGAGAGCCAAGCTAACCCCGCACACGAGTGCGGCCTACCTAATATGCAGAAGAGTGCGAATCTAACCAGCTCACGAGAGCCATCCTAAGACCAGCTCACGAGAGCCAAGCTAACCCCGCACACGAGTGCGGCCTACCTATCACGCACAAGAGTGCGAAATCTAACCGGCTCACGAGAGCCAAACTAACCCTTTTTCATTGAATGAAAAGGTATTCTGAAACAAAAACTGCGTGTTTCGATTAATAATTGAAAGAGAGCTGCCTTGAAGGTGAAGATGGGCCAAGAGTAAACAAGGAGAGCATTGAAGGACCTTCAGCTCATCCCGAGGTAGCCTAAAGTAAATTCAGACACAGTTCAATTACATACACAAGTTTTTATAACTAGCAAGTCTTAAATTCTATTTTAAAATGTTATCGCAAAGTTATAAATGAGCATTTGTAAGATTACTAGAGGTTCTTACAAATAGAGAATAATACCGATTGCCCGGGTCTCACCACGAGGAGGTTGCTGCGCAAGAGACCCGAAAGGAAGCCAGAACGAATTCAATACGCTTCCTTCTGACTCCCTTTCTTACAACGACGATTTACTATCTTATCAACTAAATTTCGCAGTTCGCTAAATGGGAAAGATTACTTTTCCACAGACGGAAAAGGTCACTTTACCATTTAGCGTATATCGAGTAATTATTGCGGAGTAAAAGGTGTGAATCGAAGAAGAAGTCTCCGATTCACGGGAGATGAAAAACGAATCAGGCAGAAGGCTCTGAGTCGCGAGGCAACAATAAAATAATCAGAGCAGAAGGCTATGACCCAAATCAACTAGCGAATTTAACAAACTGAGTCTAACACAATAATTGCTCGACAACTAATACTAACTTATAAATAATGTGAAATCTTCGATCGATGCGGTGTCTTCGTTCGACGATAACTTTGCTCACATCTGTTATCCTTTATCTGAAACAGACTAATAATAATTAGACACAATAAAATCAAGGAACCAAAATGGAAGACGATGAAAAGAAGACAAACCCCGTACATGAGTACGGCCTACCTAACATGCACGAGAGTGCGAATCTAACCGGCTTACGAGAGCCAACCTAACACCAGCTCACGAGAGCCAAGCTAACCCCGTACACGAGTACGGCCTACCTAACATGCACAAGAGTGCAAATCTAACCGGCTCACGAGAGCCAAACCTAAGACCAGCTCACGAGAGCCAAGCTAACCCCGCACACGAGTGCGGCCTACCTAACATGCACAAGAGTGCAAATCTAACCGGCTCACGAGAGCCAAACCTAAGACCAGCTCACGAGAGCCAAGCTAACCCCGCACACGAGTGCGGCCTACCTAACATGCACAAGAGTGCAAATCTAACCGGCTCACGAGAGCCAAACCTAAGACCAGCTCACGAGAGCCAAGCTAACCCCGCACACGAGTGCGGCCTACCTATCACGCACAAGAGTGCGAAATCTAACCGGCTCACGAGAGCCAAACTAACCCTTTTTCATTGAATGAAAAGGTATTCTGAAACAAAAACTGCGTGTTTCGATTAATAATTGAAAGAGAGCTGCCTTGAAGGTGAAGATGGGCCAAGAGTAAACAAGGAGAGCATTGAAGGACCTTCAGCTCATCCCGAGGTAGCCTAAAGTAAATTCAGACACAGTTCAATTACATACACAAGTTTTTATAACTAGCAAGTCTTAAATTCTATTTTAAAATGTTATCGCAAAGTTATAAATGAGCATTTGTAAGATTACTAGAGGTTCTTACAAATAGAGAATAATACCGATTGCCCGGGTCTCACCACGAGGAGGTTGCTGCGCAAGAGACCCGAAAGGAAGCCAGAACGAATTCAATACGCTTCCTTCTGACTCCCTTTCTTACAACGACGATTTACTATCTTATCAACTAAATTTCGCAGTTCGCTAAATGGGAAAGATTACTTTTCCACAGACGGAAAAGGTCACTTTACCATTTAGCGTATATCGAGTAATTATTGCGGAGTAAAAGGTGTGAATCGAAGAAGAAGTCTCCGATTCACGGGAGATGAAAAACGAATCAGGCAGAAGGCTCTGAGTCGCGAGGCAACAATAAAATAATCAGAGCAGAAGGCTATGACCCAAATCAACTAGCGAATTTAACAAACTGAGTCTAACACAATAATTGCTCGACAACTAATACTAACTTATAAATAATGTGAAATCTTCGATCGATGCGGTGTCTTCGTTCGACGATAACTTTGCTCACATCTGTTATCCTTTATCTGAAACAGACTAATAATAATTAGACACAATAAAATCAAGGAACCAAAATGGAAGACGATGAAAAGAAGACAAACCCCGTACATGAGTACGGCCTACCTAACATGCACGAGAGTGCGAATCTAACCGGCTTACGAGAGCCAACCTAACACCAGCTCACGAGAGCCAAGCTAACCCCGTACACGAGTACGGCCTACCTAACATGCACAAGAGTGCAAATCTAACCGGCTCACGAGAGCCAAACCTAAGACCAGCTCACGAGAGCCAAGCTAACCCCGCACACGAGTGCGGCCTACCTAACATGCAGAAGAGTGCGAATCTAACCGGCTCACGAGAGCCAAACCTAAGACCAGCTCACGAGAGCCAAGCTAACCCCGCACACGAGTGCGGCCTACCTAATATGCAGAAGAGTGCGAATCTAACCAGCTCACGAGAGCCATCCTAAGACCAGCTCACGAGAGCCAAGCTAACCCCGCACACGAGTGCGGCCTACCTAACATGCACAAGAGTGCAAATCTAACCGGCTCACGAGAGCCAAACCTAAGACCAGCTCACGAGAGCCAAGCTAACCCCGCACACGAGTGCGGCCTACCTAATATGCAGAAGAGTGCGAATCTAACCAGCTCACGAGAGCCATCCTAAGACCAGCTCACGAGAGCCAAGCTAACCCCGCACACGAGTGCGGCCCACCTAATATGCAGAAGAGTGCGAATCTAACCAGCTCACGAGAGCCATCCTAAGACCAGCTCACGAGAGCCAAGCTAACCCCGCACACGAGTGCGGCCTACCTAACATGCACAAGAGTGCAAATCTAACCGGCTCACGAGAGCCAAACCTAAGACCAGCTCACGAGAGCCAAGCTAACCCCGCACACGAGTGCGGCCTACCTAATATGCAGAAGAGTGCGAATCTAACCAGCTCACGAGAGCCATCCTAAGACCAGCTCACGAGAGCCAAGCTAACCCCGCACACGAGTGCGGCCTACCTAACATGCACAAGAGTGCAAATCTAACCGGCTCACGAGAGCCAAACCTAAGACCAGCTCACGAGAGCCAAGCTAACCCCGCACACGAGTGCGGCCTACCTAACATGCAGAAGAGTGCGAATCTAACCAGCTCACGAGAGCCAAACCTAAGACCAGCTCACGAGAGCCAAGCTAACCCCGCACACGAGTGCGGCCTACCTAACATGCAGAAGAGTGCAAATCTAACCGGCTCACGAGAGCCAAACCTAAGACCAGCTCACGAGAGCCAAGCTAACCCCGTACACGAGTACGGCCTACCTAACATGCACAAGAGTGCAAATCTAACCGGCTCACGAGAGCCAAACCTAAGACCAGCTCACGAGAGCCAAGCTAACCCCGCACACGAGTGCGGCCTACCTAACATGCACAAGAGTGCAAATCTAACCGGCTCACGAGAGCCAAACCTAAGACCAGCTCACGAGAGCCAAGCTAACCCCGCACACGAGTGCGGCCTACCTAATATGCAGAAGAGTGCGAATCTAACCAGCTCACGAGAGCCATCCTAAGACCAGCTCACGAGAGCCAAGCTAACCCCGCACACGAGTGCGGCCTACCTATCACGCACAAGAGTGCGAAATCTAACCGGCTCACGAGAGCCAAACTAACCCTTTTTCATTGAATGAAAAGGTATTCTGAAACAAAAACTGCGTGTTTCGATTAATAATTGAAAGAGAGCTGCCTTGAAGGTGAAGATGGGCCAAGAGTAAACAAGGAGAGCATTGAAGGACCTTCAGCTCATCCCGAGGTAGCCTAAAGTAAATTCAGACACAGTTCAATTACATACACAAGTTTTTATAACTAGCAAGTCTTAAATTCTATTTTCAAATGTTATCGCAAAGTTATAAATGAGCATTTGTAAGATTACTAGAGGTTCTTACAAATAGAGAATAATACCGATTGCCCGGGTCTCACCACGAGGAGGTTGCTGCGCAAGAGACCCGAAAGGAAGCCAGAACGAATTCAATACGCTTCCTTCTGACTCCCTTTCTTACAACGACGATTTACTATCTTATCAACTAAATTTCGCAGTTCGCTAAATGGGAAAGATTACTTTTCCACAGACGGAAAAGGTCACTTTACCATTTAGCGTATATCGAGTAATTATTGCGGAGTAAAAGGTGTGAATCGAAGAAGAAGTCTCCGATTCACGGGAGATGAAAAACGAATCAGGCAGAAGGCTCTGAGTCGCGAGGCAACAATAAAATAATCAGAGCAGAAGGCTATGACCCAAATCAACTAGCGAATTTAACAAACTGAGTCTAACACAATAATTGCTCGACAACTAATACTAACTTATAAATAATGTGAAATCTTCGATCGATGCGGTGTCTTCGTTCGACGATAACTTTGCTCACATCTGTTATCCTTTATCTGAAACAGACTAATAATAATTAGACACAATAAAATCAAGGAACCAAAATGGAAGACGATGAAAAGAAGACAAACCCCGTACATGAGTACGGCCTACCTAACATGCACGAGAGTGCGAATCTAACCGGCTTACGAGAGCCAACCTAACACCAGCTCACGAGAGCCAAGCTAACCCTGTACACGAGTACGGCCTACCTAACATGCACAAGAGTGCAAATCTAACCGGCTCACGAGAGCCAAACCTAAGACCAGCTCACGAGAGCCAAGCTAACCCCGCACACGAGTGCGGCCTACCTAACATGCAGAAGAGTGCGAATCTAACCGGCTCACGAGAGCCAAACCTAAGACCAGCTCACGAGAGCCAAGCTAACCCCGCACACGAGTGCGGGCTACCTAATATGCAGAAGAGTGCGAATCTAACCAGCTCACGAGAGCCATCCTAAGACCAGCTCACGAGAGCCAAGCTAACCCCGCACACGAGTGCGGCCTACCTAACATGCACAAGAGTGCAAATCTAACCGGCTCACGAGAGCCAAACCTAAGACCAGCTCACGAGAGCCAAGCTAACCCCGCACACGAGTGCGGCCTACCTAATATGCAGAAGAGTGCGAATCTAACCAGCTCACGAGAGCCATCCTAAGACCAGCTCACGAGAGCCAAGCTAACCCCGCACACGAGTGCGGCCTACCTAATATGCAGAAGAGTGCGAATCTAACCAGCTCACGAGAGCCATCCTAAGACCAGCTCACGAGAGCCAAGCTAACCCCGCACACGAGTGCGGCCTACCTAACATGCAGAAGAGTGCAAATCTAACCGGCTCACGAGAGCCAAACCTAAGACCAGCTCACGAGAGCCAAGCTAACCCCGCACACGAGTGCGGCCTACCTAACATGCACAAGAGTGCAAATCTAACCGGCTCACGAGAGCCAAACCTAAGACCAGCTCACGAGAGCCAAGCTAACCCCGCACACGAGTGCGGCCTACCTATCACGCACAAGAGTGCGAAATCTAACCGGCTCACGAGAGCCAAACTAACCCTTTTTCATTGAATGAAAAGGTATTCTGAAACAAAAACTGCGTGTTTCGATTAATAATTGAAAGAGAGCTGCCTTGAAGGTGAAGATGGGCCAAGAGTAAACAAGGAGAGCATTGAAGGACCTTCAGCTCATCCCGAGGTAGCCTAAAGTAAATTCAGACACAGTTCAATTACATACACAAGTTTTTATAACTAGCAAGTCTTAAATTCTATTTTCAAATGTTATCGCAAAGTTATAAATGAGCATTTGTAAGATTACTAGAGGTTCTTACAAATAGAGAATAATACCGATTGCCCGGGTCTCACCACGAGGAGGTTGCTGCGCAAGAGACCCGAAAGGAAGCCAGAACGAATTCAATACGCTTCCTTCTGACTCCCTTTCTTACAACGACGATTTACTATCTTATCAACTAAATTTCGCAGTTCGCTAAATGGGAAAGATTACTTTTCCACAGACGGAAAAGGTCACTTTACCATTTAGCGTATATCGAGTAATTATTGCGGAGTAAAAGGTGTGAATCGAAGAAGAAGTCTCCGATTCACGGGAGATGAAAAACGAATCAGGCAGAAGGCTCTGAGTCGCGAGGCAACAATAAAATAATCAGAGCAGAAGGCTATGACCCAAATCAACTAGCGAATTTAACAAACTGAGTCTAACACAATAATTGCTCGACAACTAATACTAACTTATAAATAATGTGAAATCTTCGATCGATGCGGTGTCTTCGTTCGACGATAACTTTGCTCACATCTGTTATCCTTTATCTGAAACAGACTAATAATAATTAGACACAATAAAATCAAGGAACCAAAATGGAAGACGATGAAAAGAAGACAAACCCCGTACATGAGTACGGCCTACCTAACATGCACGAGAGTGCGAATCTAACCGGCTTACGAGAGCCAACCTAAGACCAGCTCACGAGAGCCAAGCTAACCCCGCACACGAGTGCGGCCTACCTAACATGCAGAAGAGTGCGAATCTAACCAGCTCACGAGAGCCAAACCTAAGACCAGCTCACGAGAGCCAAGCTAACCCCGCACACGAGTGCGGCCTACCTAACATGCAGAAGAGTGCAAATCTAACCGGCTCACGAGAGCCAAACCTAAGACCAGCTCACGAGAGCCAAGCTAACCCCGTACACGAGTACGGCCTACCTAACATGCACAAGAGTGCAAATCTAACCGGCTCACGAGAGCCAAACCTAAGACCAGCTCACGAGAGCCAAGCTAACCCCGTACACGAGTACGGCCTACCTAACATGCACAAGAGTGCAAATCTAACCGGCTCACGAGAGCCAAACCTAAGACCAGCTCACGAGAGCCAAGCTAACCCCGCACACGAGTGCGGCCTACCTAACATGCAGAAGAGTGCGAATCTAACCGGCTCACGAGAGCCAAACCTAAGACCAGCTCACGAGAGCCAAGCTAACCCCGCACACGAGTGCGGCCTACCTAATATGCAGAAGAGTGCGAATCTAACCAGCTCACGAGAGCCATCCTAAGACCAGCTCACGGGAGCCAAGCTAACCCCGCACACGAGTGCGGCCTACCTAACATGCACAAGAGTGCAAATCTAACCGGCTCACGAGAGCCAAACCTAAGACCAGCTCACGAGAGCCAAGCTAACCCCGCACACGAGTGCGGCCTACCTAATATGCAGAAGAGTGCGAATCTAACCAGCTCACGAGAGCCATCCTAAGACCAGCTCACGAGAGCCAAGCTAACCCCGCACACGAGTGCGGCCTACCTAATATGCAGAAGAGTGCGAATCTAACCAGCTCACGAGAGCCATCCTAAGACCAGCTCACGAGAGCCAAGCTAACCCCGCACACGAGTGCGGCCTACCTAACATGCAGAAGAGTGCAAATCTAACCGGCTCACGAGAGCCAAACCTAAGACCAGCTCACGAGAGCCAAGCTAACCCCGCACACGAGTGCGGCCTACCTAATATGCAGAAGAGTGCGAATCTAACCAGCTCACGAGAGCCATCCTAAGACCAGCTCACGAGAGCCAAGCTAACCCCGCACACGAGTGCGGCCTACCTAACATGCACAAGAGTGCAAATCTAACCGGCTCACGAGAGCCAAACCTAAGACCAGCTCACGAGAGCCAAGCTAACCCCGCACACGAGTGCGGCCTACCTAACATGCACAAGAGTGCAAATCTAACCGGCTCACGAGAGCCAAACCTAAGACCAGCTCACGAGAGCCAAGCTAACCCCGCACACGAGTGCGGCCTACCTATCACGCACAAGAGTGCGAAATCTAACCGGCTCACGAGAGCCAAACTAACCCTTTTTCATTGAATGAAAAGGTATTCTGAAACAAAAACTGCGTGTTTCGATTAATAATTGAAAGAGAGCTGCCTTGAAGGTGAAGATGGGCCAAGAGTAAACAAGGAGAGCATTGAAGGACCTTCAGCTCATCCCGAGGTAGCCTAAAGTAAATTCAGACACAGTTCAATTACATACACAAGTTTTTATAACTAGCAAGTCTTAAATTCTATTTTCAAATGCTATCGCAAAGTTATAAATGAGCATTTGTAAGATTACTAGAGGTTCTTACAAATAGAGAATAATACCGATTGCCCGGGTCTCACCACGAGGAGGTTGCTGCGCAAGAGACCCGAAAGGAAGCCAGAACGAATTCAATACGCTTCCTTCTGACTCCCTTTCTTACAACGACGATTTACTATCTTATCAACTAAATTTCGCAGTTCGCTAAATGGGAAAGATTACTTTTCCACAGACGGAAAAGGTCACTTTACCATTTAGCGTATATCGAGTAATTATTGCGGAGTAAAAGGTGTGAATCGAAGAAGAAGTCTCCGATTCACGGGAGATGAAAAACGAATCAGGCAGAAGGCTCTGAGTCGCGAGGCAACAATAAAATAATCAGAGCAGAAGGCTATGACCCAAATCAACTAGCGAATTTAACAAACTGAGTCTAACACAATAATTGCTCGACAACTAATACTAACTTATAAATAATGTGAAATCTTCGATCGATGCGGTGTCTTCGTTCGACGATAACTTTGCTCACATCTGTTATCCTTTATCTGAAACAGACTAATAATTATTAGACACAATAAAATCAAGGAACCAAAATGGAAGACGATGAAAAGAAGACAAACCCCGTACATGAGTACGGCCTACCTAACATGCACGAGAGTGCGAATCTAACCGGCTTACGAGAGCCAACCTAACACCAGCTCACGAGAGCCAAGCTAACCCCGTACACGAGTACGGCCTACCTAACATGCACAAGAGTGCAAATCTAACCGGCTCACGAGAGCCAAACCTAAGACCAGCTCACGAGAGCCAAGCTAACCCCGCACACGAGTGCGGCCTACCTAACATGCAGAAGAGTGCGAATCTAACCGGCTCACGAGAGCCAAACCTAAGACCAGCTCACGAGAGCCAAGCTAACCCCGCACACGAGTGCGGCCTACCTAATATGCAGAAGAGTGCGAATCTAACCAGCTCACGAGAGCCATCCTAAGACCAGCTCACGAGAGCCAAGCTAACCCCGCACACGAGTGCGGCCTACCTAACATGCAGAAGAGTGCAAATCTAACCGGCTCACGAGAGCCAAACCTAAGACCAGCTCACGAGAGCCAAGCTAACCCCGCACACGAGTGCGGCCTACCTAATATGCAGAAGAGTGCGAATCTAACCAGCTCACGAGAGCCATCCTAAGACCAGCTCACGAGAGCCAAGCTAACCCCGCACACGAGTGCGGCCTACCTAACATGCACAAGAGTGCAAATCTAACCGGCTCACGAGAGCCAAACCTAAGACCAGCTCACGAGAGCCAAGCTAACCCCGCACACGAGTGCGGCCTACCTAACATGCACAAGAGTGCAAATCTAACCGGCTCACGAGAGCCAAACCTAAGACCAGCTCACGAGAGCCAAGCTAACCCCGCACACGAGTGCGGCCTACCTATCACGCACAAGAGTGCGAAATCTAACCGGCTCACGAGAGCCAAACTAACCCTTTTTCATTGAATGAAAAGGTATTCTGAAACAAAAACTGCGTGTTTCGATTAATAATTGAAAGAGAGCTGCCTTGAAGGTGAAGATGGGCCAAGAGTAAACAAGGAGAGCATTGAAGGACCTTCAGCTCATCCCGAGGTAGCCTAAAGTAAATTCAGACACAGTTCAATTACATACACAAGTTTTTATAACTAGCAAGTCTTAAATTCTATTTTCAAATGCTATCGCAAAGTTATAAATGAGCATTTGTAAGATTACTAGAGGTTCTTACAAATAGAGAATAATACCGATTGCCCGGGTCTCACCACGAGGAGGTTGCTGCGCAAGAGACCCGAAAGGAAGCCAGAACGAATTCAATACGCTTCCTTCTGACTCCCTTTCTTACAACGACGATTTACTATCTTATCAACTAAATTTCGCAGTTCGCTAAATGGGAAAGATTACTTTTCCACAGACGGAAAAGGTCACTTTACCATTTAGCGTATATCGAGTAATTATTGCGGAGTAAAAGGTGTGAATCGAAGAAGAAGTCTCCGATTCACGGGAGATGAAAAACGAATCAGGCAGAAGGCTCTGAGTCGCGAGGCAACAATAAAATAATCAGAGCAGAAGGCTATGACCCAAATCAACTAGCGAATTTAACAAACTGAGTCTAACACAATAATTGCTCGACAACTAATACTAACTTATAAATAATGTGAAATCTTCGATCGATGCGGTGTCTTCGTTCGACGATAACTTTGCTCACATCTGTTATCCTTTATCTGAAACAGACTAATAATTATTAGACACAATAAAATCAAGGAACCAAAATGGAAGACGATGAAAAGAAGACAAACCCCGTACATGAGTACGGCCTACCTAACATGCACGAGAGTGCGAATCTAACCGGCTTACGAGAGCCAACCTAACACCAGCTCACGAGAGCCAAGCTAACCCCGTACACGAGTGCGGCCTACCTAACATGCAGAAGAGTGCGAATCTAACCGGCTCACGAGAGCCAAACCTAAGACCAGCTCACGAGAGCCAAGCTAACCCCGCACACGAGTGCGGCCTACCTAATATGCAGAAGAGTGCGAATCTAACCAGCTCACGAGAGCCATCCTAAGACCAGCTCACGAGAGCCAAGCTAACCCCGCACACGAGTGCGGCCTACCTAACATGCACAAGAGTGCAAATCTAACCGGCTCACGAGAGCCAAACCTAAGACCAGCTCACGAGAGCCAAGCTAACCCCGCACACGAGTGCGGCCTACCTAATATGCAGAAGAGTGCGAATCTAACCAGCTCACGAGAGCCATCCTAAGACCAGCTCACGAGAGCCAAGCTAACCCCGCACACGAGTGCGGCCTACCTAACATGCACAAGAGTGCAAATCTAACCGGCTCACGAGAGCCAAACCTAAGACCAGCTCACGAGAGCCAAGCTAACCCCGCACACGAGTGCGGCCTACCTATCACGCACAAGAGTGCGAAATCTAACCGGCTCACGAGAGCCAAACTAACCCTTTTTCATTGAATGAAAAGGTATTCTGAAACAAAAACTGCGTGTTTCGATTAATAATTGAAAGAGAGCTGCCTTGAAGGTGAAGATGGGCCAAGAGTAAACAAGGAGAGCATTGAAGGACCTTCAGCTCATCCCGAGGTAGCCTAAAGTAAATTCAGACACAGTTCAATTACATACACAAGTTTTTATAACTAGCAAGTCTTAAATTCTATTTTCAAATGTTATCGCAAAGTTATAAATGAGCAGCTATTAGCTCGATATTATTCTCTATTTGTAAGATTACTAGAGGTTCTTACAAATAGAGAATAATACCGATTGCCCGGGTCTCACCACGAGGAGGTTGCTGCGCAAGAGACCCGAAAGGAAGCCAGAACGAATTCAATACGCTTCCTTCTGACTCCCTTTCTTACAACGACGATTTACTATCTTATCAACTAAAGGGCCTAGCCGATTAAGATGGTCAAAACTGCCCTTAGAGGTTTTTCAATGATTAATGAACCATTCGAAAGCTGACCCAGAAAAACCCCTCTGAGCAAAATTTCAACCCCCTATCTTGCTCGTGAGGGTAGTTATAGGGTAAATTAGATTTCGCGCTTTTCCGCGCATTTCCCACACTCTGATGCTTCCTAAAATTCTGAAAAAAATGTGGCATATTTTGGATCCTAAGGCAGATTTTTGAGAATTTTTTCAGATTTTTTTCTTGCAAACTGTGGTCGCAAAAAATGAAAAACCTCCAAAAAATCGGAAAAATGTACATTTCTCAAAAATATGAAAACATGCTATTTTGCTGTTTAGTGCCCCGATAAAGTACCATAACAGGCAGTGTCCTCAATTTTTTTTAGATTTTTTCTTGTGGGCACTTTTTGTCCAGACAAGAAAAACCGAATTTTTCCGCCGTTTCTGCTATTTGGAGGAAAGTTACACTTGTTGGTTTTATCGCAGGTATATATTAAGTCATTTTAAACATTATTACATTGAAACAAGTAAGTGTTTGACCTAAGAAATGTTTTAAGAGAAAAAATGGATTGTATTTTGTGCGGTATATACTAGAATGTTCGTAACGTTTACAAGATCGCCGGTTGGCACAGCGGTTAGGGCGTCGGACTACGGAGCGGATACGCTGGTGTTCGAATCCCGTCGGTGGGAAAGTTTTTTTTCCATACGTCATCTTTATTTTTTCAATTTCTTATATGGTTTATTCATGTGATTTTAACAATATTTTTTTAATGTTTTAAAAATATTGAGGTAACATTTTGAACTAACTTTTATTTATATCACTCCGATTTTACTTCGAATTTAATGATATTATTTTCTTGGATTAGGCAATAAATTAATATTTATATTATTGTGTTCGTCCACGATTTCGCAGTTCGCTAAATGGGAAAGATTACTTTTCCACAGACGGAAAAGGTCACTTTACCATTTAGCGTATATCGAGTAATTATTGCGGAGTAAAAGGTGTGAATCGGAGAAGAAGTCTCCGATTCACGGGAGATGAAAAACGAATCAGGCAGAAGGCTCTGAGTCGCGAGGCAACAATAAAATAATCAGAGCAGAAGGCTATAACCCAAATCAACTAGCGAATTTAACAAACTGAGTCTAACACAATAATTGCTCGACAACTAATACTAACTTATAAATAATGTGAAATCTTCGATCGATGCGGTGTCTTCGTTCGACGATAACTTTGCTCACATCTGTTATCCTTTATCTGAAACAGACTAATAATAATTAGACACAATAAAATCAAGGAACCAAAATGGAAGACGATGAAAAGAAGACAAACCCCGTACATGAGTACGGCCTACCTAACATGCACGAGAGTGCGAATCTAACCGGCTTACGAGAGCCAACCTAACACCAGCTCACGAGAGCCAAGCTAACCCCGTACACGAGTACGGCCTACCTAACATGCACAAGAGTGCAAATCTAACCGGCTCACGAGAGCCAAACCTAAGACCAGCTCACGAGAGCCAAGCTAACCCCGCACACGAGTGCGGCCTACCTAACATGCAGAAGAGTGCAAATCTAACCGGCTCACGAGAGCCAAACCTAAGACCAGCTCACGAGAGCCAAGCTAACCCCGTACACGAGTACGGCCTACCTAACATGCACAAGAGTGCAAATCTAACCGGCTCACGAGAGCCAAACCTAAGACCAGCTCACGAGAGCCAAGCTAACCCCGCACACGAGTACGGCCTACCTAACATGCACAAGAGTGCAAATCTAACCGGCTCACGAGAGCCAAACCTAAGACCAGCTCACGAGAGCCAAGCTAACCCCGCACACGAGTGCGGCCTACCTAACATGCAGAAGAGTGCAAATCTAACCGGCTCACGAGAGCCAAACCTAAGACCAGCTCACGAGAGCCAAGCTAACCCCGCACACGAGTGCGGCCTACCTAATATGCAGAAGAGTGCGAATCTAACCAGCTCACGAGAGCCATCCTAAGACCAGCTCACGAGAGCCAAGCTAACCCCGCACACGAGTGCGGCCTACCTATCACGCACAAGAGTGCGAAATCTAACCGGCTCACGAGAGCCAAACTAACCCTTTTTCATTGAATGAAAAGGTATTCTGAAACAAAAACTGCGTGTTTCGATTAATAATTGAAAGAGAGCTGCCTTGAAGGTGAAGATGGGCCAAGAGTAAACAAGGAGAGCATTGAAGGACCTTCAGCTCATCCCGAGGTAGCCTAAAGTAAATTCAGACACAGTTCAATTACATACACAAGTTTTTATAACTAGCAAGTCTTAAATTCTATTTTCAAATGTTATCGCAAAGTTATAAATGAGCAGCTATTAGCTCGATATTATTCTCTATTTCGCAGTTCGCTAAATGGGAAAGATTACTTTTCCACAGACGGAAAAGGTCACTTTACCATTTAGCGTATATCGAGTAATTATTGCGGAGTAAAAGGTGTGAATCGGAGAAGAAGTCTCCGATTCACGGGAGATGAAAAACGAATCAGGCAGAAGGCTCTGAGTCGCGAGGCAACAATAAAATAATCAGAGCAGAAGGCTATGACCCAAATCAACTAGCTTTTTTAACAAACTGAGTCTAACACAATAATTGCTCGACAACTAATACTAACTTATAAATAATGTGAAATCTTCGATCGATGCGGTGTCTTCGTTCGACGATAACTTTGCTCACATCTGTTATCCTTTATCTGAAACAGACTAATAATAATTAGACACAATAAAATCAAGGAACCAAAATGGAAGACGATGAAAAGAAGACAAACCCCGTACATGAGTACGGCCTACCTAACATGCACGAGATTGCGAATCTAACCGGCTTACGAGAGCCAACCTAACACCAGCTCACGAGAGCCAAGCTAACCCCGTACACGAGTACGGCCTACCTAACATGCACAAGAGTGCAAATCTAACCGGCTCACGAGAGCCAAACCTAAGACCAGCTCACGAGAGCCAAGCTAACCCCGTACACGAGTGCGGCCTACCTAACATGCAGAAGAGTGCAAATCTAACCGGCTCACGAGAGCCAAACCTAAGACCAGCTCACGAGAGCCAAGCTAACCCCGCACACGAGTGCGGCCTACCTAACATGCAGAAGAGTGCAAATCTAACCGGCTCACGAGAGCAAAACCTAAGACCAGCTCACGAGAGCCAAGCTAACCCCGTACACGAGTACGGCCTACCTAATATGCAGAAGAGTGCGAATCTAACCAGCTCACGAGAGCCAAACCTAAGACCAGCTCACGAGAGCCAAGCTAACCCCGCACACGAGTGCGGCCTACCTAATATGCAGAAGAGTGCGAATCTAACCAGCTCACGAGAGCCATCCTAAGACCAGCTCACGAGAGCCAAGCTAACCCCGCACACGAGTGCGGCCTACCTATCACGCACAAGAGTGCGAAATCTAACCGGCTCACGAGAGCCAAACTAACCCCGTACACAAGTACGGCCTAACCGACAAGAAACTAAGAGTAGATGAAGTCAGAACTTCAATCTACTGAGGTGGCGCTTCGGGGCGCCCCGGGTTCGCCAATACCCGTACTCACCCACAGCAGTGAGTCCCTGAGGGACCTCCGTTCGGAGGAATACCAATTTAAAACCAGATATATAAATTTTAGAAGAAGAACTCTTGAAAGTTCAGAAATAATTTTTAATTTGAAAGTTGAACAATTTTAATCAAGAATAAATATAGCGAAATTAGAACGCAACAACCTACAAGCTTGGGTCGCCCCGGGTTCGCTAATACCCGTACTCACTCACGGCCGCATCCGTGAGTGAGCCCATGAGGGACCTCCGTTCGGAGGAATACCAATTTTAAACCATAAACACAAATTTTACAAGGAGAACTTTTGAAAGTTTAGAAATAAATATTCGATCGAAAAGATGGACAATCCGAAGCAAAAATAAATCGAACGAAATTGGGGCGCAACGACCTACAAGCTCGGGTCGCCCCGAGTTCGTTAATACCCGTACTCACCCACGGGCCCGGCCCGTGAGTGAGCCCCTTAGGGACCTCCGTTCGGAGGAATACCAATTTTATGTTAAAAATATAATATTTCAGAGGACGAATTTTATGTAAAAAATATAATATAATTTCAAAATACCAAATTTATTTCAAAAGTATAATATAATATAATAAAATTTCAAAATACCAATTTTATGTCAAAAATATAATATAATATAATAAAATTTCAAAATACCAATTTTATGTCAAAAATATAATATAATATAATAAAATTTCAAAATACCAATTTTATGTCAAAAATATATAATATAATAAAATTTCAAAATACCAATTTTATGTCAAAAATATAATATAATGTAATTTCAAGAAAAGAAACTTGTGAAAAATTCCGAAGCAAATTCGAATTAAAAATACAGAAATAATAATTGACGGCTTTCGTTGAATAAACACGTATACCAAAATAGAAAATGTATATTTGTATTGTCACTTACCAGCTGTTGAAAGTTGACCAAGGTGAGCGGAGACCTTTCTCGGGGGGGAGCGTAGCTCCCCCCGTGATTGGCCGACACCCCCCGGGATAGTTTCCCGGTTAGTGGGGGGTGTCGGTCCCCCCTCCCCCCGATAGGGGAGGGGGACCGTGGGGGGTTTTTGGGGAAAGGAAGGGTCGGGGCGTGCCGGATCGCGCCTCCGACGGCCCTTCCTTCCGGTGGCGGCGTCCTCTTGCTCTGGCCGGGGCTGGTTCCTTCGGGACACTGGCCCCGAGCGGGGCACGAGGACTCCGGGAGCTGTGGGTGGACCGAGCTGGGGCTCGGGAAGCCCAATCCGAAGGCTCCAGGGATGGGGACACCGGGCGGGTCCCTCCGCCCGGGGTCTTATAGAGTAGGCAGTGGGGGAGGCTAACCCCCTCCCCCGGGGTGGCATGTATTAGCTGGGAGGTGTCCTGTTGAGTACTCGCGTGATCCAGGCACCTCCCATGTAGCTTAGGTGGGCGTGAGGTTTTAGTGGGTAGTCTCCGGGGGCTCCGCCCCCCGGAGAGAATCCCACATAACCCCGGCTTCCCCCAGGGAGTCGGGGTATGTATAAAACATTTCCTCACGATAAAAAAAAAAAAAAAAAGGTGAGCGGAGACGCCTTTCAGGAACCGCTGTCCGACCGCGAACCAGCTTAAGGTGGACCAGGGTTGACCAGTGATGTCCACTGCAGCTCTGGAGGATCCCTGGTCCACTCGAAGGTAGGTGAGGGTAGGCCAGGGTGGTCAGGGTGGGCCAGGGCAGTCCTGGAGAACCTCTGGTCAACTGCAAGGTCCTTCGTCCTTCTGGTCCCGGAGCCCTCCCGTTCCGTCCTGAGTACACACCACGACTGACTGACTGAGCGCGGACGCCGTGGTGGGGTGCGCGGTGCGCAACTCCCCCACCCCAAACTAACTTCGCCAGAGTTCGATCGCCGCGATAGTAATTATTGATAAATTTGTTATTTCTGGCTGCTTAATGTTTATAACAATTTCTTTTGGTAATGGTATCAACAAGCAATCCCTTGACCATCTTGCCATCTAATTTTTTAGTAAAAATACCTAATAGAACTCGAGATACAGAGTAACTTTTGAACCATGAATATTCGCACGTATTAATTTATCGAACACATTTCACTGATAAATTTATTATTTCTGACTGTTTAATGTTTATAACAATTTCTTTTGGTAATGGTATCAACAAGCAATTCCTTGACCATCTTGCCATCTAATTTTTTAGTAAAAATACCTAATAGAACTCGAGATACAGAGTAACTTTTGAACCATGAATATTCGCACGTATTAATGTATAGAACACATTTCACTGATAAAGGGCCTAGCCGATTAAGATGGTCAAAACTGCCCTTAGAGGTTTTTCAATGATTAATGAACCATTCGAAAGCTAACCCAAAAAAACGCCTCTGAACAAAATTTCAACCCCCTATCTTGCCCGTGAGGGTAGTTACAGGGTAAATTAGATTTCGCGCTTTTCCGCGCATTTCCCACACTCTGATGCTTCCTAAAATTCTGAAAAAAATGTGATATATTTTGGATTCTAAGACAGATTTTTGAGAATTTTTTCAGATTTTTTTCTTGCAAACTGTGGTCGCAAAAAATGAAAAACCTCCAAAAAATCGGAAAAATGTACATTTCTCAAAAATATGAAAACATGCTATTTTGCTGTTTAGTGCCCCGATAAAGTACCATAACAGGCAGTGTCCTCAATTTTTTTTAGATTTTTTCTTGTGGGCACTTTTTGTCCAGACAAGAAAAACCGAATTTTTCCGCCGTTTCTGCTATTTGGAGGAAAGTTACACTTGTTGGTTTTATCGCAGGTATATATTAAGTCATTTTAAACATTATTACATTGAAACAAGTAAGTGTTTGACGTAGAAATGTTTTAAGAGAAAAAATGGATTGTATTTTGTGCGGTATATACCAGAATGTTCGGAACGTTTACAACATCGCCGGTTGGCACAGCGGTTAGGGCGTCGGGCTACGGAGCGGATACGCTGGGGTTCGAATCCCGTCGGTGGGAAAGTTTTTTTTCCATACGTCATCTTTATTTTTTCAATTTCTTATATGGTTTATTTATGTGATTTTAACAATATTTTTTTAATGTTTTAAAAATATGTAATAGGTTATCTCTATTCTTCTTTTAGGTTAGAATGAGGCTCAATTGCGTTTCTCTGTAGAACAAAAGAGTTTTATTTACACTATGTACAACATGATTGGTTTTCCATTAATCCTACCTGTAGAACAAAAGAGAAACAACATTTAAAGCTCCTATTCCAATTTCTATTTCTCCTCTTTTAGTTTTTAATTTTTACTGTGCTTCCACTGTGATTCTCACGTTCTCCTTTTATTCTTCTCTCGCTCCCTCTCACGTCGGTAACACAGATTCCAATCGTAAGAGAAGCGACGACACTTTCATACTTGTGTCGCGGTTTTCTTTACAAATATTGAGGTAACATTTTTAACTAAAATACATACAAAAATAGTTTTGCAGTATCTATTATTTCCTCGATTCTCTAATTGTATATGTTCATCAGTGCGGTCCTGTTTAACATTGTGAATATTAAAATTCATTAATCTAGTTTCTAAGCCTTGCGTCTTCAGAAATTAGGGAGGAAATAAGAAGAACTCTGAATAAATAACACGCAGCAAAGTATTGGTTTTTGTCAAATTGAGAGAAAAGGGCTACATACTACCACTATTTTGAAAGTGAGGTATCAGGTACAAATAAGCCTGTAACAGACCTGGCTGCGCCAGGCCTGTTCCTGACCGCACGCGCCCGAATCCGAGCCCCCGAACACGACCGACGGATACCGAGATCCGCCGGTACCCGCGAGCGCCCCCGCGAGCCCCGCATCACCGAACCGATCTTGGCGGGAACCGGAACCCGCCATGATGCGACACCGGCGCGCCGGATGCGTGACGACACCGGAAAAGCCGGCCGCGAACCGTACCGCACCGCACCCCCTCGCCCGGCAAGACGAGAGAGACGGACCGGAAAACGGTCTCTTTGGTTTTCCGCCGCGATAGCGATCAGTCGCAGGATCGAACCGTATTTACTAGCCGCCGATATCGACCGCCCGGATACGATCGACCCGCGCTGTTCCGACGCCGAGAAACCGCCCGCCGATTCTCGCGGAATACTAGTTTGCCCGCGAATCTTAGAACCGCGAGTGTGCCGAGTTATTCGCGACCCGCGAACACCGATCTACGCCGCTGCGTGCCAGATCACCTGGAGAGCCGCCCCGAACGCCGAGCGATCGAGGACCGGACCCCGGGTAAGTACCTTACCTTCCCGTTAACCCGATACCTCCGCTCCCGCCCACACACCCACGGAGAGCGAACCACCCGCAGCCGGCCCCTCGCCGGCCGCCCTGGGGCACGGGCTCTCCGCCCGCCGAAACTACCCTGGTCCGGATACGCCGCCGCGTACGGCCCCGACCCCGCCGTAACCTGAGGCACGAACCGCGACCGCCGACCGCCGAAACGCGAAGCCGGGACAGTGACGAACGTTTGAAATACTCGCGTCGTTAATCACCCGTGCCCGACCGTCCGCGACCCCGCCGTAACCCTCGCGTTATCCTGCGAGAACCCTGGCACGGCGAGCCAAATCCGGCCGCGAGGAATCCGTGGTGACGAGATCCGCCGGGAAACGGACTCGTTACATGGCGCCCGAACAGGGACCTGTTTAACCACGTGGGACAGGCTGGATTACGCCCACGTGGGAATTTGTGAGGTTAAGCGTGCCGCGGAGTGAAGTGAACCGAACCGCGCGTGCGCCACCTAGTGCGAGCCCGCCGAAATAGTGCCGGTACACGCGCGCCGCCCAGTGTCGCCCTGCCGAAATAGTGCCGGTACACGCGCGCCGTCCAGTGTCGCCCGGCCGAAACACTACCGGTACACGCGCGCCGCCTGCCGCCGCCGCGACGAAGCAGGACCGCCGATCGAACGTCGGGCGGGCGCGAAAGTTTGAATCACAGCCGGGGGAAACCCACGTGGATGCCCCGAGGGACACCCACGACGAGCCGTACCCGAAGAAACGCCGACGGACCACCATCCCCCGAGACACCGGACGACCGGAGACGACGGTGGGCCGACTGCATTAGCCGCCTGACGAACGATCTGTACGCGATAATGGAGCCCGGCGTACAGACCCGGAAAATGCTGTCCGCCGCCGCGACGGCCCAGAGACCGGACCCGCTCCGCAACATCGACCGGATCCGGAAGAGCGGTTACACCACCGACGGGAAAGACCCGCATGCGTTCCTGGAACGCGTGGAAGACCTCCAGTTGACGTACGGGTTCCCAGACGAGGACATGCTCCGAGCCGCACCGGTAATGTTAAGCGGACGAGCGCAGGCCTGGTACCGGAACGAACGGGAGGAAATTGCCACCTGGGACGAGTTCAGGCAGGCATTCCTCCGGGCCCATGCGTCGCCGCAGACCCGCTCTCAGCACGAGCGTGCCGCCCGGGAAAGGAGACAGCGGGACGACGAGCCGTTCACGGACTTCGTGACGGATATTACCACGCTGATGCGACGAGCACAGGTGCCGCCGTCCGAGAGGCTCGACCTGCTACACGAGAACATGCGGACGAAGTTTCAATATTTCATACCCCGGGGATCCGTGCCGGATGTGAGGACGCTCCGCGAGCGGGCGCAGGAACTCGAGCGTATCGAAGAACGGGAAAGACGGCCGCGCCGAACTCCGACCCACGCCGCCGCGACCGAGCAAGCAACGCCGACCACGAGCCGCGCTCCGCCGTCGGAACCGTACGACGTCGACACCCACTGCTGGCGGTGCAAACAGCGGGGACACACACGCTTTGAGTGCCGGAACGCGTACCGGAGATTTTGCTCGCGGTGCGGACGCGACGGAGTGCTAACCCGGGAGTGTCACCCGCCGGGAAACGGAGCACGGGCCCCGTCGCCGAGGAGCAAGCGCCGGGCCCGCTAGACGACCTGTCGGAGCAAATCCGATACACGCCGCGTCCCGTGTTATCGGTCCGAATCCTCGGCCGGAGATTCGATGCCCTCCTCGACACGGGCTCACAGATATCCTGCGTCAACGAGGACGTCGTGGCCTGGGCGCAGGAGCAAGGGAGATTCCCCGCGGAGCACCGCGCCGGCCTCGTCAACCTAGCCGACGGAACTGATACGCGTCCGACGGGACGCATCCGCCTGCCGTTTCGAGTCCGACACCGGGAGGAAACAGCCGAGTTCACCGTACTACCGAGGATGGGGATGCCGGTGCTCCTCGGCATCCACGCCCTCGCCGCCCTGCGCTTGAGGATGGAGCCGCCCGCCGAAATCGCCGCCCGGACCGAGGACTACCACGCCGAGCCGTGTCTCCAACTAGGACTGCGACCGCTGCCGAAAGACGAGCGAGAAGCGTTCGACCGATTCCTCAACACCGAGCTGGAACGCTTCAACGCCGTGACGGGCCGTACGACGCTCATACGGCACCGGATAAAGCTGCTCGACGAGACGCCGGTCAAGCAGCGGTACCGTCCCCGGAACCCGGCCATGCAGGCTATTATCAACGAAGAGGTCGCGCAGATGTTGCGCGACGGCGTCATCGAGCCGTCCAGCAGCCCGTGGAGTTCGCCTGTCGTCGTTGTGAAGAAGAAGGACGGCCGGCCGCGATTCTGCGTCGACTTCCGCAAGTTGAACGAACGGTCGGAGAAGGACGCGTATCCGCTGCCGCACATCCAGGCCACATTGGACAAACTGCGAGGGGCCAGGTTCCTCACGACGCTGGACCTGAAGAACGGATATTGGCAGGTGCCCCTGGAGCCCGCGAGCCGACCGCTTACCGCCTTCACCGTTCCAGGGCTCGGCCTTTTCCAATCCACGGTGATGCCCTTCGGCCTACACTCCGCGCCCGCGACCTTCCAGCGCCTCCTGGATCGCGTGATCGGCCCGGAGCTCGAGCCGCATGCGTTCGCCTATCTGGACGACATTATTGTCGTCAGCCGGACCGTGGCCGACCACCGACGCCACCTCCACGACGTTTTCCGACGCCTGTGTGCGGCCGGACTGAAACTGAACCCGGAAAAGTGCCGATTCTGTGTCGACAGCCTCCGGTATTTAGGCCATATCGTCGACCAGCAGGGCATCCGGACCGACCCGCAGAAAACCGCAGCCATCGCCCAGATCCCGACGCCGAAAACAATCAAGGACATCCGCAGATTCCACGGGATGGCCTCGTGGTACCGGCGATTCGTCCCGAACTTCGCGGAGGTCATCGAGCCGTTAACCCGCCTGACCCGCAAAAACGCCAGATGGCAGTGGACCTCCGCTGAGGAAACGGCGTTCCGCACGATGAAGGAACGCCTCGTAGACGCCCCGGTGCTGGCCTGCCCAGATTTCGAACAGCCGTTCACGCTCCAGACTGATGCCAGCGACTACGGGCTGGGAGTCGTCCTCACGCAGGGCCCTGAGGACGACGAGAGGGTGATCGCCTATGCCAGCCACACGATGAGCGAGACCGAGCGCAAGTACAGCGCCACCGAGAAGGAGTGTCTCGCCGTGGTCTGGGGCATCCGGAAGATGCGGCCGTACCTGGAAGGGTACCGCTTCACCGTCATCACCGACCACCAAGCCCTCAGGTGGCTCCGCCAGCTCGACAGCCCGACCGGCCGCCTGGCGAGATGGGCGTTAGAGCTCCAACAATACGATTTCGATGTACGGTACCGACCCGGAAAACATAACCACGTGGCGGATACGCTGTCCAGAATCCCGCCGCCGCCCGGAGTGAGCTCGCTCCGACCGCAACAGCGCACCGACACGTGGTACCAGAGGAAACTAGCCGCTGTCCGGACCGACCCAGCCGCCGAACCGGAGTTCCAGGTGCGAGAGGGACACCTGTTCAAACGGATCCCGCACCAGCTCGACTACAACGAGCCTGAGCCGAACACAGCCTGGAAACTGTGCGTGCCGGACGAGGACCGCCCGGCTACCATGGCCAAGTACCACGACGACCCCACGGCCGGTCATCTGGGAGTCGCCAAAACCATCGTACGCCTGGCGCAGCGATTCTACTGGCCGGGGATGTTCCGGGATGCCGCCCGCTACGTCCGGAACTGCAGGAGATGCCTGCAGTATAAAGTCCCGCCGCACCCGCTACCGGGACAGCTACACGCCAACCCGGGGACCGAACCGTGGCACACCGTCTCCGTCGACCTGATCGGCCCGCTGCCGCGATCCCGACAAGGCCACCGGTGGCTGCTAGTGGCCATGGACCGTTTCACCAAATGGGTCGAGCTCACCCCGCTCCGGAAAGCCACCAGTACCGCCGTCGCAGCTGCGATCCAGAGGGAGGTAATCCTGCGACACGGAGCCCCACAGATTTTGATTTCAGATAACGGCCGTCAGTTCATCGGGGAACCCGTGACCGCTCTGCTGAAAACCGCCGGGACCCAGCACCGCCGGACCCCGCCGTACGCGCCCCAGTGTAATCCGGTAGAGCGAGCCAACAAGGTCGTGAAGACCATGCTCGCCCAGTACACCGGCAACCGACACAACCGCTGGGACGAGAAACTGGACGAAGCCAGATTCGCCATCAACACGGCGTGGCACGAGTCCACAGGGTACAGCCCGGCGTACCTCAATCAAGGACGGGAACTCCGGCCACCAGGACCGACCACCACGGGAGGGGCCGCCGCCCCCCCGCAGCAGCGGTGGAAGAACCTCCGAGAGGCCCAGGAACTGGCCCGAGTACACCTGGCCCGGGCGTTCGACCGACAGGCCAAATACTACAACCTGCGCCGTCGAGATTGGAGGCCTGCCCTGGGGGACACCGTCTGGAAGAGGGAGCACACGCTGTCCAACAAGGAAGAAGGCGTCGCCGCCAAACTCGCGCCGAAGTTCAGCGGCCCGTATACCGTCGAGCGCGTCGTGTCGCCGGTCATCGTGGACCTGCGCGACCGGGCTAGGCGATGGCTGCGCCACATCCACGTCCGGGACCTCAAGCCCGCAGCCGGCCCTGCTGACGACCCCGACCACACCACGTATGGAAAAAAAACTTTCCCACCGACGGGATTCGAACACCAGCGTATCCGCTCCGTAGCCCGACGCCCTAACCGCTGTGCCAACCGGCGATGTTGTAAACGTTCCGAACATTCTGGAAGGGGTCGTAAATCCTCTTCCGCACGACGCGAGGCACGCTCGGGTTGCGCTACAACCCCAATAACCGTGTCTCTGGTTTTCGTCAAACGGACGAAAACCAGAGACAGTAAACGCACATTTTTTCCAGCCCTTGGTCTTCGTCACCGGACCTCGGCCAAGGGGCAATAAATTAGCTGCTAGCCACTTGGCTAGCACGGCGTACATGGGCCACTTAGGCCTTCGTCGCGCTGCTCCGGGGTCCCATAAATCGCGCATCTTGGGAACTCTCCCTTATTGACTTGAGGTGGGGACTTCCTCCTCCACCGGTGAGGGCTGTTTCAGAAGATCCTCCGCCCTCAAGTCAAATCAACGAATGGGGATGATTCTTCCCCCGAAAACGGGCCCATGGCTAAAAAATCGCGTCACCACCGAGGTGACAAGTAAGCGGGCCTCGGAGCAGAGCGGCAGAATCAGCAAAGTCGGCATCAGAAAAAGTCGGCTTCAGAATCAGACCACAAGTATTCGAGTCAGTAATCGCGCCATACCGTACCACCGCTACAATTCATTGTATCCAAATTAACTAGTCACCCAAGGTTAGTTCGGCCGGTGACAGGGCATTTGTTAAGTTTGAAATAAACTCTATTTGACACAAACGCGCGCATAATTTCTTCCTAAAAACGAACAGCCCAAATATCCAGAAGCTTACAATCGACTGGCGACTCTCGTTGTAATCTTAAACACGACGGAGTTAGAAAAGGCAAAAAGATAGGGGAGAAAAAGAAAAGAGAATAGAAAAGGAAAACTTGAGAAGACAGTGACAGCGATAGGGACAGCGGAAAAGAGTCATAAACAGAGAAAGCTAAGAGGTAGGCGAAGGACCGAGACTAACGAAAACCAGAATCCTGGCGACGTTCTCAAGGATGCATTGGAAATTCGTGAAGGGCCGGTTACCAAACGTACGACTAGCAGACAGGAAATAGAGAATAATAGCGTGACAGAGTTGGAAAGGAAAGAGAAATTCTTAGAAGAAATATATGCATTGGCGTACGTGGTGATATTGCCACCACAGTATCAAGAAGGGCACATTCTGACGTTAACAGTCTTTTTATTAATTAACATTTGATAATTAACTTTTTCAAAAAATGGAAACCTATTTTGTTGCCTCATTTAATGCATCTTGATATTCTTTACAAGAAAGTGTTAACCTACTTTCATGAAAAAATGATTTATTTAAGAGATATGAGAGGTTCAATGTGGCGATCATTTACAACTTAACATCCGCAAATATTGGAGAAGTATTTTAGAAGAGAAGAAGAGAAGGGAAGACAAATAATGAAGAAGTATCGATTTTTTCACATAAGTAGGTTAACACTTTCTTGTAAAGATTATCAAGATTCGTTAAGTGTTACAACAAGAAATATATGTTTCCATTTTTAAAAAAGTTAATGACCTTTATATATCCTGTACGTGTCCACCTATAAAAAAAAAACTATTAACATCAGAATGTGCCACTCTTGATACCATGTAAATCAAGTGGTAATATGCGGAGACCTACCCTCTATAATTTCTTTTTAACTCTTTCCACGTAACGCTGTTATCATTTGAAAATCTATATGTATAAATGTTCAAATCGCTTGATAATTTTAGTGGTGCTGTAGTTATGCCAGACAGTGTATCTAGCTGTATACGTGTATGCGTACCTAATCCATGTGTACTACCATAAATTAAAAGTTTCATGAATCATTCTGTTTCTGAATGAAAATAATAAAACGAATATTGACGTTCTTAACGCGAAAAAAGAGACACGTGGTCCACATGCTTTTAAGTGTGAATAGAAGTGATTCAGACGGTTGTCCTTGCCATTATAACAGATTTTTTAAAATTCTTAAGGAAAGTAATCCGAATGAACTATGAACTTTCGGTTACCACAACGGTTTCGAGAAGGGGTCAAACTTTCAGACCTATGTACTTACTGTATATTATAGAAACGCAGCAACGTCAGGAGCAGTTGTTGCAAACTTTACTCCGTAACATCACATCGTCCTATGCTTTCGACGATGCTCCGGAAGTTTCGGTATCAATACGCTACGTACAGCCTGATGTAAAGACCTTTAATTGATTTCTCATCGTATGTCGTTACTACCGACTAAATTCCGTTGGCAGAGTTGAAGTTGTGGGGCTAGTACATTAACACTAGATTTACGGGACCGGTCAAAATGACGGGTTCTAATATTTTTAATTAAATATTATTAAGATTCTAAGGATGCATACATAAGAAATTATTTAGCAAATTTATTTCTTTAGGTATATATTATTTTAAAAATATTACTAAAAATGTGGGTAGCACGTTCTTGTTATTTTTATGAAGTAATGCAAAATAGTCGCTTTTAGTGCTCCGTAAACCTAGTGTTAAACTGAATTAGAACTCGTATGTTCCTAAACGAACTGCACGCGCAAACTTATACAACAGTCAAATTCTTTCGACAGTAATCAACTTTAGCATCGTACGATTCCTCTATCTTCTGAGGAATTATAAAAGCATAATTAGTTATCGAACCTATTTGGTTGTCTCACAAGTTTGTTTTGTCTTCGACCACTATGCGCAATACGAATCTAGTATATTATCGAAATAAAATTTCGATAAGCTGAAATAAAATATCAACAAACAGCTACAGTATATAAAGTTTAGATTGTTTTTGGAATAAATATGATTTTTCTCCTTTAAGGTCGTGTGAAGGTCAACATAAATTTGTATCGTTGAACTCGCCTTTCTATGAGCTGAAGGGTGGAAAACCCTATTAAGTTCTTAAAGGAAACAAAATTACTGACAAAAATATCATAATAGACTATATGTCAACCACATGTTTCTCAATCAGACTATATGCTACTTTGCACCGGTCATTCTCTCTGAATATTTTTTCCCGTATCATGAAAAGCAACCGAGCCACATATTTTAACTGCTCAAGTTAGACAAGACACCCTGCGTGCTATACTGCATGTAGTATAGACTGGAGTTGCGTGTGTTTCTGTTGTTATGGGGTCCATTACATTGTACAAAACTGGGACTTGAAATTAGGCACAGGGTTAAACATATTTGATTTCTGCTGCATTTTCACTGTGTACAGCGAATAACATTCTTCTGGAGCATTGATCTGGGATATGTTTAATTGAAATCAACTGTCATTTACCGGGATCGAGTGGAAGTTCAAAAGTGGACGAGTTTCTTGGTCGAACAATCAGACAACTTGTTAAACTTGAACATGTTCCCAATGAGTTCTTTGAGTTTCGCTACACCACGTTCAAGTGAATTCGAACTCGTAAAGCATGAACAAGCATCTCACTTTGTGACGGTGACCAATCTTAGCCAAACAAAAATTCGTCAAAGTTTCGTGGAGACACATTTTTCTAAATCCTGGATATCGTATTATTTTTAATTTTTAGATATATGAATTATATTTAACCAGTTAGTAAAATGAGGGAGGCTAATGCAATGAAGTGACAGGGGGATAGGAAAATTAAAGACTACAGAGGTGAAATAAGTAAGAAGAACAGTTTAGAACAGAGCTGCTCAATATGCCTACACTCCTCGTCAGAAAGATAGCCCAGGTGTGCTATGTTTAATTTCTCAATGACGCATGTAAAGTTTTACGTTTGTGACGTATAATATCAAAACTTTATGAGCTCAGAATATGCGGGTCGTTGAAAATAATTAAAAATATTATAAGGTTTAGTGTGCAACAAAAAAAAATTGTTTTACTTTAAGAAAGAAATGATAGCACATGTACAATAAGAAAATAATAATGAATATAAATTTTAACTAACAATAATTACTTATCAAACATATATACTTATTTAATAATGGGTACATCCTCCTTTATTTTCTATTACTTCTATTGTACGATTTGGTATCGATTTATATAGTTTTTGGATGTAATTTTGACATTCGCGTACAATTGCATTTTTCAATTCTTGTACGTGTTGATACTGCTTTCCATTCGGGTATACGCCGCGAACAAGTTCTGCCCAGCAATTTTCAATAATATTAAGGTCCGGGGAGCGTGCAGGCCACGGCAAAACAGATATATTATTTTCATTAAAATATGATTGGACCAATCTTGATGTGTGTACAGATGCATTATCTTGTTGAAAGATGTAATCAGGTCCAGAGATGCATTCTGCATGATTATTTATTTGTTCTTTGATTAAATTTATGTATTGGACACTATTCATTCTCCCATTGATGAACTTGATACTTGTCGTGCCGAAATAACCGATGCCGGCCCAAACCATTACGCTGCCTCCTCCCATTTGTCGTCGGATTGCTGACATTGTCCCTTTTCTTATGTCATGAAAATAATATTCGAACCCATCAGGACCATCCAGGTTAAATTTTTTTTCGTCCGAAAATAGTACTCTTTTCCATTTTTTTCCCAATGCACTCTTTCTTTTGCAAAGCGTAAACGTTCTGCTTTGTGTTTCGTTGTTAACGGAGGTTTCTTTTTTAATTTTAGCCTCTTAATATTTTTGCAGGATAATAGAACTCGACGAACACTCGAAACACTGGCACTAACACTAGATTTTCCATTATTTGCTTCGTTGTTAACTGCGAGTTGGAAGCTACACGCATAATTGCTCGATGACGGCCGACCAGTACTTTTCTTTTTGCCATAATCTTCAACATTTTTTTAAGCAATTGTGTATTACTTTACGACTTCTTTTTATTACTTTCGATATTTTCGCTACTGATAACTGTTGCTGTTTTAGTTCAAGAATTTGCTTTTTTTCAGACTCGTTTAATTTTTTTCCGCGTCCCATACTTACAAATTTATATAATATTGTACTGTAATCTTTACTCGTTGATAGATCATGAAATACTGAGCATTTCTAAACATATTAACAGAGTGTGCTATCATTTCGACCTTAGTATGGAACAGTTTTTCTTTGTTGTATACAAACATCTACGACATTGTGATTTATTTCCAGCAAGCCGCATATTCTGAGCTCATAATATTGTTTTGATATTGTACGTTACAGACGAAAAATTTTACATGCGTCATTGAGAAATTAAAGATAGCACACCTGGGCTATCTTTTCGACGAGGAGTGTATTAGCGGGCAAGTGGGCACGCCGATGCCAGTGGGTACAGCAACGGGCAAAGCTACGGACATGTGACTTACAATTAGCGGAGTCGGCAGCTCAGCCGTAGCTGGCCACGTAGCTGTGACAATGCGTGTGACAAATGCATGCAGCCTTGCCCGCAGAGGCGTGGCTTCGCGTCCGCCGTGCCGTTCTGTGTATATGCCCAAGCAGAGTCGCCAGATCAAGACTTGTTCTCGCACTCTAATTTCCCCTTCTACCGCGCTATTCCCCACACTTCCGTCGCTGCCCGGTCGCGTGACACGTTTCGTCTCTGTCGTGCATACTCCGGTACGAGCAGAGAGAGGGTAAGTTTTTCCCCTCAACTTGTGCTCCTTCCCCTCTTCTGGCGACACTGTCCTCGGGGCAAGAAGATCGCTGCCCGTACGTGCAGACATTGATCAGCTCTGGTTTAGGGACTATTATATGTGTTGTATTTGTGACCAAATACTTTTTGGATTCACTATACATCTTTAAACAAACGTACCTTTCTTAAGTGGTACTTAAAAATTGATTCCCTATTCTGTGTTTACTAAATACTTAATAAACACAATTATAATTTAAACGTATGTTAATGCGTTCTTGAATACACACCTAATAGAATTCAGCATCAGGGAGAGGGGCATTGTAATAAGACTTCCCCTAAGAAGCATTCGTGAATCGAACTATTTACGGATTTCTAGTTTCATTTTTGCTCTACACATTATTGCTCTTCGACTAATAAAACTCGAGCTGACAATCTACCGTAGGTTCTAACAAATGGTAACAGATAACGGATACGAAAAGAGTCACACCGTTGTGAACGATAAGGCGGAACGACATTGACGAATAGGCTTCCGTGCAGTTCCGCGAGGTTTTCGCGAGTACAATTCCATTGGCAATGGACTCGAAACCGCTATCATGCACGGTCCAGAGCAATTCCAATAGGCGATCCATTATCTTTAGCGGCGTCAGACCAATCGATTCGCCACTCTCCTTTTTCTGATTCCGTCCCTCCTCCCTCGTAAGGGCCTCCTTCCTTCGCATTTTCATTTTCGCGAAATGTTAAATGTCATTTATATATATATTTTTTTTTCTAAACCGGCTACAATGCGCCGCACAGACAAATTTTTGATTTTTATGAAAAAAAAAATTGTTTTTGAATAGCCTAATATTAAATTTTTTTTCGGAGATACACGCCTGGGAAATAACCTTTTTTCTCCTGGGAATTCATCAGTTTTCAGAGCAATAGTTATGTAATTACTCCGCCTATAATTGAATACTTAGGGGTCTATAAGTTATATGGGTTATTACAAATAGCTTAAACTATTAACTGGCAAAATGAATTTTTCACAAATGTTGTTTAACAGTAAGTAATATAGACTAACCGGAAGCCACGTTGCGTTGCGCTCATTTTTCATTTATGCAGGAATACAAAAAATCCTTTAAGAGACATCGATGTGACACTAATCATTTTGGCAAGGTGTAATACTGATCTAACTTTGAGACCCTTGGGTGCAATGTAAGTTTAAAAATCAACTTTCAGAATTTCCAAGAATGAATCGCGCGGAAGTTACGATTATTTAATGTTTCAGGTGAAATTTTTTAAGGATATATCATAAATAATATAGGAAAATCTGAAATAGTTAATTAGAATTAATTTTTTAAATAAAAAATTTAATAATAATTTTTTTACGTTAAATAAACAAAGTTTTCGTTCACTGGACCACTGTCGCAAAATTGCAACAAAAACGGAAAAACGAAAGAAGAGAAGTGAAAAAAATATGTAAAAATAAACTATAATAAATAAATAATAATAAATTAACGATAGATAATAATAAGAGGGACTAACGGCACTCCATTTGAAGGCGTTGCCTAGTTATGCATTTTGATTGTCTCACTGGTCAATAAAAGAAATGATAATCGCATCTTGAAATCACTGTAATAATGATCGTTGTTTCAGTGATAAGTAACTTTTTGTAATTAATATTTGTTGTTAATTTATTATCATTCATTTATTACAATTCATTTTATATATATTAAAGATAATTAATTTTTATCTAACGGTTTTGTCATTCTCTTCCCTCCACTTTTCTCCCGTTGTTCCTTCCATGTTCATTGATCCCTCAAAATCAAATCAGATTCTGATAGTGTATTTAATTTGCATTTTTGGTCATAAATATCATTGTCATTATTAGACCAAAAACGCGTGACCAAAAACACAGTAGAATAAAAGTATTGAAATGTTTTTTTATAAATTCATATACAGGATGTCTCACCTAACTCGAACATCTAAAGTATCTCGCTTGTTTTTTATGACAGAAAAAATTGCAGAGGAAAACACATTAGTTGGTTCAGAGGGGCAAATATTATAATAGGCAAAAAAAATTGTTGAAGGTTATATTTTTTGAGATTTCAAGGTCATCGATGTTTTTTTAAATGGAATTATATATTTTTATTATCGCTATATGATAGCCAAGGTCAAGACGAATTCAACGACCTGTAATATTATCACCTCCGCGTGAACCTTGAGTTTGTTATCACCAACGATTATACACCACACATTTACACTCCATAGACGCTGGTGTACAACTTGTCGAAGTAATTTCGGGTTTTCAATGCACCAATAATGCATATTATGTGTATTCAGTTGTCCATGGTTAGAAAAAGTAGCTTCGTCAGTAAAGAGAACGTCATAAAAGAAATGTTCATTTCTTTGTATTTGCTGCAATGTCCATGTACAAAAAGCAACACGATTCTCAAAGTCATTGCCACCAAGCTCCTGATGTAAGGAAATATGGTATGGATGAAAATGACGTTGCAATATTCGGGACACACTTGCTTTGCAAATGCCTAAGAACGTCCAATTTTTCGACAACTTGTAGTAGGATCAATATTGACTGTAGCCAATACAAAAGTTTCGGCACCTTCTCCAGTAGCAGGCTTTGCTCGTCTTCTGTTTAGTGGTTTAACACTCCCTGTTCTACAAAACAATTGAACAATGCGGTCAAAACTTTGTCGAGGACGATGATTTCTCTCAGGGTATCTTTCTGCGTACAGTTGAGATGATTGTACTGAGTTACTTTTAGCCTCACCCATAAACTAAAATCATCTCTATCTTTTCTGCATCACTGTACACTATCGTTTCAGAGAAGTAACGTTATCTTTCACAATCAAATAAATCCCGAAGAATTTCTTAAACGTACTGATATCAGTCATCATAAGGAGAAGAATTTGTATCAGTGTTTACAATTTATTGTAAGCGTGTTTACAGTCAATAGTCAAAGTTCAAGAACATTTCGTGAAACCCTAGGGGACATGTCATCGTTGTTTCACTATTTAGGTCAAGTGTCCTACTTTTATGAATTTTTCGTACTCGACGTCACGTGAAGGTGATAATATTACAGGTCGTTGGATTCGTCTTGACCTCGGATATCATATAGCGATACTAAAAATATATCATTCCATTGAAAAAAACTTCGATGATCTTGAAATCTCAAAAAATATAACCTTGAACACATTTTGTTGCTTATCGTAATATTTGTCCCCCTGAAGCAACTAATGTTTTCCGTTGACATTTTTTTCTATCATAAAAAACAAGCGAGATATTTTAGATGCTCGAGTTATGTAAAACACCCTGTATAAAAACGTGCATGAACTTTTCAATCTGTATAGTTTACACTTTACTAAGTTTCAATTTATAATATTTTCGAGAAAAACCGTGTCTTCAGTTTTCCACCCACTACATCATGCACCACATCTGAGAAAAATGATTGATGGGTTATAAAAGCATCAGCATTATCCACGGTTTATTGTTATACGATTTCTTTTTACGAAAATATAATAGTTTAAATATCGACAACTTATCGAAAATTGGAAATTTACTGTTCAATTATGCCTTCTGGTACCGCTGTACTTTGAAACTGAAAAAAACGCTTTAAGAATTTAGACCTGAAGTATCTCTTTTAAAAAATTCAACGCTTGAAAGGCTACCAGATAATTGATATTTTAAGGGTTAAAGACGTGAAAGGCGTTTCGACTCTTTAATAAACTGATGAAGTTCATTGAAAACTTAAAAAGTTTCACTTTGGAAGCTACTCAAGCTTCACTTGAATAAAAACACACTTTCCATTCAGTGTGTACTTACTTGGGAAACCTAACGTAATTTCGGCAATACTTACCCTATCTAAATACTTAATGATCTTTCTCCAGGTTGCGGTAGCATAACGCCGAAATCCACGTGGGGTAAAATCGCGACCATGGGTTACGCCAGCCTCGGGATCCCGTTGACTGTGGTTTACCTATCGAGCGCCGGAGGTCTGTTATCCAGATGTGCCAGAGGTGTCTTTACACGTGCTCTTTGCTGCTGCCTTTGTTCGAATTGCGGCTATTGTTGCTACGATGAAAGAAGAATGGAGGTGAGCGAAGAAACATTAATTGATAGAATATTTCTCGTAAAATGTCAAATGAAACACATCTATAGTACAGGTACAATTAACTATTACATTGTCCCGAATCTAAACTCTGGAAGTTCCATATTATTCGAATTCAAACGAGCATTGATTAAAGATTTTTTACTTTTCATACATATACAATACATATATTGCTCTTTGCTTTGTTGCTCTCTTCCAATTAACAATGTCTTGATAGGTGGAAGTCATTTGTATCCCAAATAGATACAGATTTTGCATGAACTCTGCACTCGTACAGGAACGAAAGGACAAGGAAATATATTTGCTGTTTATAAATGAATATATTACAATTTAAAGATTATTAGAAATTATTGGAAGTTTTAGTAAAACAATGTGATAACCTATTAATTTTAGAGGAATTCAAAACGATCGTGAAAAAAAAGAAAATAGTGGAGAGTCTTGCACACGTAAATTCCTTAGGCATATGTATATACAGTCAGTCAAAAAAGTCTCCGTACACCGTACAAGAATTTATTTAAAGTTGCATAATTTTAAAGGAAATGGTAATAAATAAATAATTCTTTCGTTATTATATTCAGAAATATAACATTAATTATTAGTGCAAACTAAAAGATGTTACATGCATTTGTTAACAAATAAACGAACGAAAATGACGAGCATAACAAAAATGAGGTCAAAAAAGTCTCCGTACAGAGACTGTGAGCGTGTAAATTTCTTTCCTTTGTTAACGGTTCAGCTGAATGTTTACAAATAACTCTCAAGGAAACACTCTATGGTCAAGTATAATTTAGTTGCTTGGCTGTTAGCAAGAATAAAAGACGTTTTCGCGAAAAAATTTCTCCGAAATGGAAGTACCACTTGCGACCAAAGATTTAATTATAAAATTAAGAGAAGATTCATTATCCATTAGAAAAATAGGTCAAATAGTAAAAAGGACACATTCTTCGGTACAATATATTCTTGAGAAATACGCAAAAACTAAATCTATTCAAAGTTTACAACGTACAGGTCGACCACAAAAATTAGATACTAATCATAAACGTGCAATCCTACGAACAATTCGTTGTGATCCACAAACGAGTGCACCAATATTGGCCAGTATGATAGAAAATGACTATAATATAAAAGTAGTGTCTGAAACTATTCGAAATGTTATGAGAAAAGCTGGATACAATAGTCGTACAGCCAGGAGAACACCGTTCGTAAGTAAAGTTAATAAAAGAAAACGTTTTGAATTTGCAAAGGCACACGTTAATAAGGATCAAAGCTTTTGGAATAATGTTATATTTAGTGATGAATGTAAATTCACTATTTTTACTTCGGAGGGAAATGTTAAAGTGTGGAGAAAACCAAATGAACAGATGAAACTCAAAAAACTCCCATCGTTTAAATAAGGAGGCGGCAGCGTGATGGTGTGGGGGTGTATGAGTGTAGCAGGGGTGGGAAATTTAGTCTTTATTGACGGTATAATGGATCAGCATGAATATTTGAACATTTTGAAAGAAAATTTAAAAAACAGTGCCAGAAAATTACATCTTGAAGAGTCGTTTATCTTCCAGCAGGATAACGACCCTAAGCACATGGCTAAGAAAGTAAAGGAATGGGTATTATACAATGTCCCGAAACAGCTGCATACACCTCCACAATCTCCCGACATTAATGCAATCGAACATTTGTGGGGAGAAATAAAAAGAAATTTGAAAAAATACACAATAAAAAACAAGGAAGACCTAAAATCTAATATATTGTTGGAATGGGAAAATATTCAGCCAAGTACAATACAAAAATTAGTTCAAACAATGCCAAAGAGGATGCAAGAAATTATAAAATTAAAAGGCGGCCCAACTGATCACTAATTAACAAATTATGAATAATAGTGTTACATGTACAGAGACTTTTTTGACCTCGTTTTCGTTGAGTTTTACTTTTTCCTTTGTTTATTTGTTAACAAATAAATGTAATATAGCTTTTTTGCACTGTTAATAAATGTTACGTTTGTGAACATAATAACGCAAGAATTATTTATTTATTACCATTTCCTTTAAAATTGTGCAACATTAAATAAATTCTTGTACGGTGTACGGAGACTTTTTTGACTGACTGTAGGTACTGATGCATGAAAAGATGTATGATGTTCAATCCTCATGAGACCGAAAAGCGATACATTTCTCTTGCACGGTAAAATATGAATATCTTCACTATTATACAGAGTGAATGTAAACTGTGGTACAGCAGGAAAGTGGAGTTATATTTCTCAGAGGAACAATAACTGATAAGTAGAGCAAATGAGAGATTAAATATTTTAAAATACATGAAATACAACACTTATTATTTACGTAATGTTAAAAAGGTACCTACATCATATTCATACATATATTATTTTGATCAATATACATATATACAGGGTCCCCCCGTTAAGTTATGTCACCATTTTTTAGGCATTTCCGATAGTGCAATTAAAAAATGTTTTTAGACAAAAGTTTGTCAATACTTGGCGAGTTACACGTCCGCATATTCTTAAATCTAAAAAAATGCTGTTTACGTAAAAAAGTAAAGGTCACCTTGACTTTTTTAAATGGCACCACACGTTTTGGACATAATAGAATTGTTGCTGACGTCGAGATGAAAGAGATGACGTCGTAAATGAAAATATTTTCCATATTGAAAAACTGAATAATGATAATAATAGAAGCATAGAAGAATTTGTTCGATCGAAATTTCACGAAACAATCCTCAAGTATAACCCTTCCTTTGGCGTCTCTAGATGTATGTAATCCTCGAATAATTTGTGTATTTTTTTATTTGCAAATCCGTGTACACAAAGTTTATCTTTCCATGTTGATCTTGATAAGATCAATTTGGAAAGGAATATTGCAAAACAGTGCGGGAAAGTGAAGGCACTTTCTTGGTAGATCGATCTTAAAATTGCTTTTAAATTGACATGGGCCCAGGAGAAGGAGAGACGAATGAGGAAGAAAAGGCAGCAGGAAGAAGTGGCTCAGCAGCAACAGCAATTGCAGTTACAGGAGCCCTTTTATGTCCGCGCAAATGCGTCAACGTTCACGAGCACAGTGGCCAGCCCAAAGGACGAAGTGTCGAGTCTTGGCTCCGGTGACAGGCCAAACGTTACTATACTCGCACCAATCAGCATTTGTCTCGGTGCAATACTGTGCTACATTGTGGCAGGCGCTTTTACTCTGCACAAGTTGGACGACTGGTCCTTTGTGGGTACGTTGCAAAAGAGAATCCCGATTTTTCCCGAACGAAACGCATTGCCTCAAAAGGGATATATAGTCAACGATATGCATCAGAAAATGTCAAAAATTATTTAACGTGCCTTACCTACCACGGAAGTGAATTTCTAATTTTCATAGAGATTAGTATATTCCAATTAAAAACGATTACCTGATGAAATATTTACTGATTTACTGATTGAATGCGGACGATAAAGAATTCAGATAGCATCGGTTCGGATAATCGAGCTTATGCTACATCGTCAATTAAACAAATAAATATGATCCAAATCGTATTAAGTTTGGCCTCTTTATGTTCAGAAAAATGTCACAAATATAGTGGTGAAAATCTCATGAAAAAATAAGTAAAACCAATAAAGTTTTGTCATTACATTAGTAATGTCTCAACGATCATGTCATACTATCGTGGGAAAATTTTTCTCTCCCATATATTTATAGGGACATTACACTGTGGTCCTTTATTTTAATAGCAATATTGTGTGTTGAAAATCAGTAACAAAAAGAGTCCAATTTTTCCAAAATTGAGATTTTGATACCTGTAAAATGTTTCTAGAAAATGAGGCCAAACTTTTTTAGAAAAATCCCAAAATTAACTTATTTTTGGAAGAAATTTTTTCAGCAGAACTATTATACTTTTTACATTACGATTTTGCGCACACATTTATGGGTATTTGAAGTACATAAATTGTTTTTTTTTTTTAATCAAAAACAATAAAAATGACGAGTTATATACATTTTTATGAAGTATGTTTTAGAAAATATTTGTTGAGCGTTGCCATGATTCTGGTCCTTTTGCTTCTGTTGGTTGAAAACCAAAAAATGATGAATTATATTTAATCAGTACACATAAATGTGACTAAGTCCGAATCAAAATAAATTGAAAATCTTGATTATTTACAAAATGGAGGAATTTTCAATTTTGATTTTTGTAATATTTCTCCGCGTTTAATATCATTATTTAATGTGTAACTATTAAGAGCCAAGACTCCGTAATTCACAATGAGGTAGAGTGACTACGTTACCGACAAAATTAGGCGGAACATGATTTTACGTGTCTCAACTTTTCGTCCTTATATGAGAATATTTTTCACTGGGGAAGGGCTCACTCTAAAGAGGAGTGTTCAATCTAACGCTCTGGTCATGAACGGACGAAACTATGCAGATATTTGGCAATATAAATATTAGAAGTAGACCAAAAACCGCACAATGTACATGCCGTGCAATCCAAGCATTTTTATGCCATTGGATTAGTTTTCTGGAGGAAATCGAGAGTAGCGCACGCTAGAAAATATCTCCAGAAACAAATTGAGCTATTTTTTGTCTTGATTCTCTGCGAAATAAAGCCAAAAACTTGAAACACGTTTCTGGCGTCAGAATTCATAATACATATCGATAATGCAGAGCAAAACATGTGACAACGACCCGTCGGATCAAACCAAAACGGATCTTAAGTCTGTGTCTGAAGACTGTGAACGGAAATTATACAGCAGTTACCGACCTGCTGACTCTGAAAAAGTCACGTGTGGCGGACCCCTTGGAGAAGGGTTCATCGGACCCAGGTAGGAGCGTCGTTTGCAGGCTGGGACCTTGGACGCACTTGGTCGCCAGGCCCAAGCTCTTCCCGAGCGCACACTTAGTCGCCGGAAGTCTTTTCCTACCTGGGGTGCACATTTGGCGACCAGGTTCGGGGTTTTTCCTTGGCGTGCACATTTGGCCGCCAACCCTTGACTTTCGCCAGGACACGGATGTTCGGTGCAAGGACACGAACTTTCTCCAAGGGGCACGTACAGGAAGCGACATCCCCACTCCAGAAGTTTCCTTGTTCGAAGGAAATTTCTGGAGGCGCGGGGGACTAGATATAAGCACGGATTCTGACGGATGAAGAGGTCAGTCTGTGTTCGAGATTCGAACGATAACGGCTTGATCTGATTTCTGTTCGACACCAAGCTATAAATAGCCCGTTGTTGTTCTGGTCTCGTACATGTTGTCTTCGTCGATGCGATCGCTTCTGTTTCGTCCTTTCTTTGTGTCGCTCCTTCTCCGTCCTTCGTTCGTCTCTCTGCTATTGTTTCCCCAAATTTAAAACCACCCGTTTCTTCAAGATCCACCGATCGCGTCGACGGAGACAACGGTTTCTCGTCTGATCGACATTCGACCATACGCTTTCGGCTCGTACGCGTCTCGTTCACGCTCTCTGTACTCTAGCTTCAATTACGTTTTCGCGGCCGCTCCGCACGTATTCAAGCTCGAGCTTCACGTACATTCGAAAGTCCAAGTACGACTGTTCACAGTTTTCTACCATTATTGTTCGACCCTTTCTATAATCTTCTTTCATCCGCGTCGCGAATCGTCTCGTCCCGCGTGCAAGATTTCCGGTCTTCCGCGGTCAAGATCATCCGTCGCGCCGCGAGCAAGATTTCCGTTATCGCCGTTCCTCCGTGTTTGTCCGAGCGTCAGTGTACTGTGAGTTTTGTCGTTGAAATAAATAACCGTTGGTTCCGTGCATTTTCGTTTCTTGCGACATCCATTCGTCTCCTCCGGAACTTCATCCTTCTTTCCGGTGCTCTCATTCCGCGTCCACTGCTGGACGGTCCCGGCACTCGGCAATTCGCCGAACATAAATTTGGTCCTTCGAGCCGGATCGTGAGTGAGTGGAAAGGACACGAACGTGACTATGGCGGAACTCATCGCCACGCAAGAAACTCTTAAACGAGCCATCGAGCGGTCTCTTTCCAACCTGAAGAAGCTGGGCAAGACGAACTGGACAGTGGCTGGGATACACACGCGTATGAACCATCTCAAAACCCAGTGGGCGACTTTCGAAGCCAACGATGTGAAGATCTCCGCTGCCATCCCACCAGAGGATCGACCCTCCATGGCCTACTTCAAGGACAACTATCTCGAGACCACGGAGGAGACGTTCCTGCAGACTCTCACCTTCATGAACTCTGCCCTCGCCGATCTTACTCCGAAAGAAGTGAGTCACACCGCGTCGACCGACACTCCAGGTGCGTTCGCTCCGCCCGTCGCGCATCTTCCTCCGATTCCTCTCCAGCCGTTCGATGGCCGGTGCGAGGAATGGGAAGCCTTTCGGGACCGCTTTCAGTCGCTTATAATCGCTAACTCTTCTTTAAATAATTTTTCGCGTATGCATTACCTCGTTTCGTCGCTCGCCGGACGCGCACTCGGGTGCATCAGTAACCTTTCCGTTACTCAGGATAATTTTGCGATCGCTTGGAAAACGCTCACGTCGCGGTACGATAACCCTCGGCGCCTTCTCGCGAAATACCTAACCACATTGTTAGATCTACATGCGCTCAATCGCGAATCTGCATCGGACTTGCAAAACTTGCGCGATCGCCTCGCTATGACAGTCTCGTCGCTCCGAAATCTTGGTAGAAGCGCTGCCGAGCTTTGGGACGACTTCCTTCTTCATCTTGCGGTACAAAAGCTCGATCCCGCGACGCGAAAGGCCTGGACTCTTCGGGCAGGCGACGACACGAAGTTTCCCTCCTTCGAAGAGTTCCAGACGTTTATCGATACGCGGGTGCGCGCGCTCGAAGACTTCGATTCGGGCGCGTCCGGCAAGATAGGAGCCTCCTCGTCACTTTCTGCGTCTCGCCCTTCGCGCAATCCCGCTCACTCTCACCTCGCGACAGCGTCGAAAAATTCGCAAGGAGCCTGTCCCTTATGTAAAGCTCATCATTATTTAGGCTATTGCTCCTCGTTTCTCGCGAAGAGCCCCCGGCAAAGACTTGAGATTGTTAAGCGGTTATCGTGCTGCCCGAATTGTCTCAGTTATAATCACGCGATTTCGTCGTGTGCCAGTAAACACACTTGCCGCATGTGTCAGAAGCGTCATCACTCGCTCTTGCACGACGAGTCGACCCCTGGGGCTCGGTCTTCCGCTGAGTCGTCCGGTACTCGCGAGTCCGTCTCCGCTGAAATCAATTCGCATTCAGCAACCGCAGGTTCAGCGGCTACCGGGTCGTCCATACTCTTAGCTACCGCGCGAATTCAAGTAAGCGTTCCCTCCGGTCGCAGCGTGATAATTCGTGCGTTAATTGACCAAGGCTCCGAAGCCAGTTTTGTGGCCGAGTCGGTTGTCCAGCTTTTGCGAGCGAAACGTAACCGTGTCGTCGCGTCGATTTCTGCCGTCGGCGGCGTTCACGCTGGGACTGTACGCCACGCAACCCATCTTCTGGTGTCGAATCGCACTTCTTCCGCGCCTTGTGTTCCGACCACGGCGTTGGTGCTCGGGTCAATGTCCACGTACAAACCCTCGCGAGTCCGAAATTGGCGTACTCTCGCGCATTTAGCCGATCTTTCTTGGGCTGATCACGACCCGTCTAGTTCTGACCCCATACAAATGATTCTCGGAGCCGACGTGTACCCAAGCATCATTCAACACGGGCTGCGTAAAGGGCAAACTGCGCAACCGATCGCGCAAAATACTATTTTTGGATGGGTCATTTCTGGACCCCTTCATAATTCATTGGACCGCGGTTTCTTCCGTCGTTCCGAACCAGTCTCAAATACAACGCAACTGGTCTCCACGCACCACTGCGTTCACGATAATTCTCTCGATGCGGACCTCCGCCGATTTTGGGAAATCGAGGAAATCCCACATGCCTCTCTTCTAACTCCCGCTGAGAAACAGTGTGAGCAATATTTTCGAGACTCTACGACTCGCACAACGAACGGTCGTTATATTGTTCGTCTTCCCTTCCGTTCAAACCCTCCGCTGAGGATCGGGCACTCGCGTTCGACTGCAGAACGGATCATGCTCCATCTCAACCGCAGATTTGAGTCAAATCCGAACCTTGCCTCAGAATATCGCGACTTCATGCAAGAATATGAACGGCTTGGCCACATGCGCTCCGCTGTGTCTTCGTCAAGTGATTCTCAATCGGTCTATATCCCTCATCATCCCGTTCTCCGCGAAGGTAGCAGCACGACGCACCTGCGCGTCGTGTTCAACGCCTCGAGTGTTACCACGAACGGATCATCGTTAAACGATCATCTTCTACCTGGTCCCAAACTACAAACGAATCTCTCTTCGGTCATTCTCCGCTGGCGCGCGTTTCGTTTTGTGTACACCGCGGATATTGCCAAGATGTACCGGCAGATCCTAGTGGATCCTCGGGATGTCAGTTACCAGCGTATCCTGTGGGCTCCTCACTCGGCGGACTCTATTCAAGAGTACGAATTGCTGACCGTCACGTATGGGATGACTTGCGCCCCATATCTCGCTCTTCGGGTACTCCAACGTTTGGTTGAGGATGAAGGCGACCGTTTCCTTTTAGCGTCTCCGATTCTCCGATCAAACACTTACATCGACGACCTTCTTTTCGGACACGATGATATCGCGTCTCTTCGGCATTGTCGAGATCAACTCATCAAATTGCTCCATTGTGGGAAATTTCACCTCCGGAAATGGGCCAGTAATCATCCTTCTCTCCTCTCTGACATTGACCCTTCCGATCATGGTCTAGCGTGCACGAAAGATCTGGCTCAAGATGATCAAGTAAAGGTTCTTGGAATCTGCTGGAATCCTTCCCAGGATACTTTTCAATTCAAGACATCCCTCTCGGACTCGTGTCCGTCAACCAAGCGTTCTATTTTGTCGACCATTGCCAAAATTTATGACCCTTTGGGATGGATCACTCCTGCTACTATTCTCGCGAAAGTTTTCATTCAAGAACTTTGGCGCCTCCGCGTTGGTTGGGACGAACCCATCCCGGTTCACAAACTCAGCAAATGGCGAACTCTTTACTCTCAATTGGCTCACCTTGACAAAGTGCAACTTCCCCGATGGATTGGTCTAATATCTACTACATCGCGAGTGGAGCTTCACGGTTTCTCCGATGCCTCAACAGTTGCGTATTCAGCCGTGGTTTATGCAAAATGCATCTCGTCCTCCGGCGAAATCACAATTTCCTTTCTCGCCGGCAAATCGAAGGTCGCTCCGCTAAATCCTTTGACGATACCACGGTTAGAACTGCAAGGTGCTTGTCTTATGATTCGCCTTATCGAATTTGTTCTCGAGTCATTCGACTCTCGACCAATACCTTGCGTGTGTTGGACTGACTCGACGGTCGTGCTTAACTGGATATCCCAGCATCCTTCGCGATGGAAGACTTTCGTCGCTAACCGCGTCGCTACAATTCAGACTCGCCTCCCTCAAGCTGAGTGGCGGCACGTCCCCACCGAATGCAATCCCGCCGATTGTGCCTCTCGAGGTCTCCTGAGCGACGATCTTCTAGGTTCCGATCTCTGGTGGCATGGTCCATCCTGGCTGCGTCGCGAGCGTTCCGAATGGCCGAACCGTCCACTCTTGGTCACCGACGACGTTCAACCGGAAGCCAAAGTCGTGTCGGCACATGTGGTTACCACTTTTCCACGGTGGGATCTGGAGAGCCGCTTCTCTTCGTGGCCGAAGCTCATCCGCGTCACCGCGTACATGTTTCGCTTCCTTCAAGCTTGTCGCAAAGGACCGTCGGCTCCTCGACCATCTCCGGTCGGTCGTGCTCTCACCGCAGCGGAATGTAATTCGGCGAAACTTTGGTGGCTCAAATACCTCCAATCAACTCTATTTCCTGTAGAGCTAGACGCACTCCGCCGCAAACGATATCTTTCAAGGAACTGTTCCATCTTATCTCTCGACCCATTCCTCGATAACGATGGGCTCCTTCGCGTCGGTGGTCGTCTACACCGCGCTCCACTACCGTTCAATTCAAAGCATCCGATTATTTTGTCTTCTCATCCGCTTGTTCGGTTGATAATTGAACAGGCACATTTGCGCTCGTTGCACGGTGGCCTTCAACTCACTCTCAGCACTCTACGTCAGACTTTCTGGATTCTCCGCGCTCGCAGTTTAGTCAAAGCTGCAATTCATTCATGTGTTGTATGCGTGCGAGAAAGAGCTGCTGTCCCCGAGCAGCTGATGGGACGGCTACCGGAATCCCGGGTCTCTCCTCAAACAAAATGTTTTTCCCACTGCGGTGTGGACTATGCTGGACCAATTCAAGTTCGCGCTTCCGCCGGTCGTGGGATCACATCAAGGAAAGCCTATATCGCCTTGTTTGTTTGCTTGGCTACGAAAGCGATCCACCTCGAGTTGGTTTCCGACTATTCGACCCGCGCCTTTCTTAACGCCTACGTTCGATTTTGTGCACGACGCGGAATCCCTTCTGCCATTTATTCGGACAATGGGACCACGTTCGTCGGCGCTTCGCGGGAATTAACGCGCGCGTTTCGGGAGTCCCTGACAAATCCCGAGTTCTTAAACAAAGCCGCTAGCGATGGTGTCACCTGGCACTTTATTCCTCCTTCCGCTCCGCATTTCGGAGGGTTGTGGGAGGCCGGGGTGAAGAGTCTTAAACACCATTTAAAGCGAGTCGTCGGACCTCGCACCTTTACCTTTGAAGAATTCAGTACCCTTCTGTGCTCCATCGAGGCGTGCTTAAATTCGCGACCCATAGCGCCTTTGCGAGATTCTGTCGATGACTTTGACGTGTTAACCCCCGGTCATTTTCTAATTGGCTCTGCTCTCTCGGTCCCCCCACAACCTTCGCTTCTCGAGATTTCCGAAAATCGTCTGGCTCGTTGGCAGCTAGTCCGGCATACGACGGAGCGCTTTTGGAAAATTTGGATGAGCGATTATCTAAACACCCTCCAACAACGAAGCAAATGGCGTCGTGAACAACCGCCTCTGCGGACTGGTCAATTAGTTTTGCTGCGCAACTCGAATCTCCCTCCGTGCAAGTGGGAGCTTGGTCGGATCAAGCAACTCCATCCCGGCGACGACGGTCATGTCCGCGTGGTCACCGTCAAGACCTCGTCTACCGAATTGATGCGACCAATTGTAAAATTATGTCCGCTTCCCATCGATAGCGCTTCTCCATCAATGTAAAAAAAAAAAAAATGTCCATATATCGATATAGTTAGTTCTAAGTTTTGCGTTAAAATTAAGTTTCTGCGTTAATTTTAAGACTTCTGAAACTGAGGTTTCAGGGCTGGCGGTATGTTCGAGATTCGAACGATAACGGCTTGATCTGATTTCTGTTCGACACCAAGCTATACATAGCCCGTTGTTGTTCTGGTCTCGTACATGTTGTCTTCGTCGATGCGATCGCTTCTGTTTCGTCCTTTCTTTGTGTCGCTCCTTCTCCGTCCTTCGTTCGTCTCTCTGCTATTGTTTCCCCAAATTTAAAACCACCCGTTTCTTCAAGATCCACCGATCGCGTCGACGGAGACAACGGTTTCTCGTCTGATCGACATTCGACCATACGCTTTCGGCTCGTACGCGTCTCGTTCACGCTCTCTGTACTCTAGCTTCAATTACGTTTTCGCGGCCGCTCCGCACGTATTCAAGCTCGAGCTTCACGTACATTCGAAAGTCCAAGTACGACTGTTCACAGTTTTCTACCATTATTGTTCGACCCTTTCTATAATCTTCTTTCATCCGCGTCGCGAATCGTCTCGTCCCGCGTGCAAGATTTCCGGTCTTCCGCGGTCAAGATCATCCGTCGCGCCGCGAGCAAGATTTCCGTTATCGCCGTTCCTCCGTGTTTGTCCGAGCGTCAGTGTACTGTGAGTTTTGTCGTTGAAATAAATAACCGTTGGTTCCGTGCATTTTCGTTTCTTGCGACATCCATTCGTCTCCTCCGGAACTTCATCCTTCTTTCCGGTGCTCTCATTCCGCGTCCACTGCTGGACGGTCCCGGCACTCGGCAATTCGCCGAACAGTCTGTAAGGTCAGTTAGTTCAGGTCAGTCTGTAAGGTCAGTTAGTTCAGGTCAGTCTGTAAGGTCAGTTAGTTCAGGTCAGTCTGTAAGGTCAGTTAGTTCAGGTCAGTCTGTAAGGTCAGTTGTTTCATTGTTATTTCATTTGTTGTTGCTTGTTACGTCGTTAAGTTTTTGTTGTTCATTCAATAAATGTTTATTGGTATATTGGGTGAATTCTCTATTTAACATCCAAACCACGACACATACCAAACACGTGACTACCCTTCGCCCTTAATGATATAAACATTTGTGTATTTAGACGATTTATCTGAAATGAATATTCGATAGAATTGAATTGAATTGTATTTTTAATATATTCAGTTGTAATATTAATAATGTACAATTATTGAGATTGTACCGATGCATCTATGAGAATTTGTTCAACAAACTTATTTCTTTGGGCATATATTATTGTAATAATGGCTCAAAATTTAATAGATAAATTCTTGCTATTTTTATAAAGTATTGTAAAGTATCCCATTTTAACGCTTCGTAATCCTAATGTTAAGGATTAAAGAAAATGGATTCTTCGAAAGTTCAAAACCAAAATACCCCCTTAAATCTAGAATCGGAAGGCACTTGGATTGAAGAACCGATAGATTTTCATTTAAGATTACGCCAGCAATGAAAGGGTTATATTGTGCATTTAACCGTCTTGTTTCTTATTTGATCGCAGATGCAAGCTACTTCTGCTTCATGAGCATGAGCACGATTGGGTTCGGCGATATGGTTCCCGGTTCCTACCCCCGTCAGAATCTTTACGAGTCGAGGAACGTAACCATTTGGTTTTGCTCCTGCTACATAATGTCTGGGATCGCAATCACCGCGATGTGCTTCAACATCCTCCATGATGAGATCGTCCATAGGCTCAGCCATCAGGTGGAAAAACCGGAGCCGATCAAAGCCAGTCCAAGTGTGGACGAGCTGTCAACGGATCCTTTCGCGTTGACCTCGTGACAATTTCCGTCTGGCAACCTGTGCCACAGGAACGGCAACGACGAGAACGACATATGCGGAACAAATCCACCTACCAGTCTGTTCGCCCACGAGAACGAAATCAATATCTTAAAGGACTGTTTCAATCAGGTAGACGTCACTAGAGACTGCAAGCCGATTCTGAAGCTCGAGGATCACGTGCCGTCGATTCCTAGTGTTTACATGTTGCCGAAAGTTGACGAAGAGACCGAGGAGAATACGGAGATGTAAAACTTTACACTTCTTGTAGTCCGAACAAGTATGCTTGATCTAGGCAACAATGTGAAAAGTAACCCGGCGGATATAGATGAAACGCAAGATATATGTATGTTAAAAATAGAGTAATACTCGTTCTATTATAACGATATAACGTGTGCACGCGCGTGCTTCAGCGTATAGCGAAAGGTCGTTCGATAAAGTTCATCGTTCGTGTTGATCGCAAGAACAATTTTTTTCAATCGTCTTTCCGACTGAATCTTCTCGGGAAGAGAAATACTCCTTCTAGACCAGTGCCGGGCACGTTTGCTTCAATTCAGGCAAAATCGTCCCCACCATAGCCCGCCCACTATCCCCTTCCAGTGAGCGCCGTTACCGTGGGGCAACGAAAACGCGAGACACCAGCGAACGCGACGAAAGCGTGCGCTGCACGGAGGACCGATTGATGGGGGAAGCAAGCGTTCGAGGGGCCCCAAACGTGCCCAGCACTATTCTAGAGAATCAAGGAATCCATTGTTTTTAAACACTCATTTAAATAACAGATATTTAACTAGCGTTGTCGTGCAGAGTTATTTTCGACTGTACATTAACTGCTCCGAAGAAATAATTCCGAGCGAAACGCAAAATACAAGCAATGTATTCGCATTGCACACGAGAAACACAGAGATTTCAAAGAAAGTACGTAAGTGCAATGTCGGTTCCGAGATTAACATAAAAGTGCTTCTTTATCCCAGTCAATTTCAATCTTGTCGCTCTTATCGAATACAATGTTTCACAATTACAAACTAGCATCAAACTTTTTTTACAATTACTTTTCAACTTTTGTGTTACGATAAGAAAAGGGGTGATTCCACATTTAAAAAATAAGTGGGAAATGTAGAATGAAATTATGTCATATTCTGTTGAATAGGTATCATGTGACAGGTCTGTTCACGACCGACCGATTCTACTCTCTGCAAATGCTAGGCGCGCGGACTTTACGGGTTTTCAAAGACAATTTTCTCGAATACAAAGCCTCGTGTGAACAAATTTTATTCTACATTTTCGACTTATTTTATTACGTAGAATCGCCCCCTTTTCAGTTGTACCACCAATTACACCGATCAATTGGTATATCGAAAACATATAGCAGCCAAGTTCATTTGTTTCAGTCAACCAATCGAAATGGCGATATCCGTGTAAACCGAGCTCAAGCTTAAGCATATAGAGCTAGTATACTCATCGGCACCATGTTTGATAAGTCCGGTAATGGTACCGTAGAAGTTCTAGCAGCAAGTAGGATGTCTTGAAGGTGCACGAAGTGTATCCTAAATGTTCCACGAATTTCGAGAACTGTCTACAAACGTTTCTACGTTAATTCAAGATTGCTCTTAACGAACTTTGTTACTGTACATCAGTTTTGAAAATGAATGACGACATGAGAAATCAAATGAAATATTTTCTAACTGCTGATATAAAAGTGATATAACAATATCGCTGATATAACAATATCGAACGATTTTCTTTTTAATGTGAGTTCAGCAGCTGCATAGTTGTTTCTATTCGGCACTCGGAAATGACATACCAACTTACATTGAAACGGACTCAATGTTTTTACATTACATCCCTACACAGATAAACCTTGTAACTCCATATTTAAACATTCGCAAAATAAAAACATTCTTACTTGTAATATAACTGTATTAATTTCTGTGTCTAGTCCGTGAGATGGAACGTTTCTATGTAATAAAATACGTGTATGCATGCGTATACACATGTACCAGTGTTTCTCATGTTCTACGCATTAAACGATTGTTCACATACAAACGATTTGATTGAAATATTCTCCACCACTGCCGTAAACAAAAACTGTTACCTGTACGAATTTTAACGTATAAGCGCTGATAAATCTAATACCGTAACGGATGAATTTTCTACGAGGAAGGGAATTCGGTAAGCTTTTATACCCGTAATCTGTAAAAGTTCAATTTTTCAAGGAAACTTTAACTTTTGTACATATCTACCATTATTATCGATTTTTACTCGAAAGTTTTTATATTCTATAATACTTTTAACAAATTGTTTGTAGTATAAGTTCGCAGGTTGCCCACAATACCGTGATCGATAATCAAATAACAATTATGAGAATGGAATCGATCACTCCTAGTATAAATATTCCACCGAGCCAACGACTAGACGCAGAAATTATCTGTGACAAATGAAATCACATTCCACTACTGTGCTCAAGAACAATAACTAAAGTACTGTTACAAGATAAGCACTAATCTTTAAGAGTGTTGCGTATGAAACTACCCATATTGTTTAATATTGATATTTGTCATAGACTATGAGATTATGGAGTGCGTAATGTATAGTCTGTTACAGTTAGCTGTAAAATACTGTTGTCCTCGTCGAGTACAATGCAGATCGCATAAATTGCAGAACTTTTTTTTGCTAAATTATAACAATGCAATTGTTTTCCTTCCTTCTCCTTGCCGGTAACTTTTAAAATATTACTTTTACAAATCGAAGAATATTCGATTAATTTCTGATATTTTAGCTACGAGGAAATCCAATAAAAACACAGTGCACCACGTAATACAAACAGTAATTTCATCAACATTTTACTTATAATCAATCAATCTTATGACACACGGCAAAATTATTGAGGTAATATGTGCTCAACGTTCTGGCATTTTCCTACTAACAAGCAAACTTTTTAGTCATCCAAAATTCATACTACAATAGATTGCTAAGATTACCTTGATGACGGTAACATAGTATGGTAAAATGCGCTACGTCACTTAAACTACGCCAAACTTAAATACCAGAGCTATGTATGTTGCACGATTAATCTGCAAAAGGAGAGTTAATTCCAACGAGCCTACAATAAAGGATAAACGATTATTCTGCAATCCTGAAAATAGTGTGTGTGGCATCTGCTCGGTACGTCCGACGAAAAAACCTAGTGTGTAGTGGTGACTTAGAAGTGACCTTTTTCTGTTTCTTGTAACATATCATAAGATGTAAGCGAATGAAATGCTGAGATCTTTTCGCATTGGAAAGGAGGAGAAGAAGAAACAAGTGACCGATAAAACAATCGACACAGTCCCAATCTTTGGATCGCCTAGCATCGGGCCATTGGTTTCGACTGTGCAGCAAAATTGGCAAGCGAATTTCGTACGGCGGCGTCTAATAACAATCGATATTAGCTTGAGCAGTTGCTAGAGTTATCGTTATCACTCCGTTGGTGATTCGATGGAGGATCACGGACGGTAACCAAGCCAAACTTTACTTTGGTACTTGCACCAGCCCATCCAGCCACCGATTCAACCCAGCTAACCGAGCAAACTTCCTCACACTCATTCGATATCATTGTGAAAGACCATACGCGCGTTTCTAGGTGCCGACATTTCGACAATTTATAAGTGTGAGTCACAATTATACTACCTCTGTCGGAAAGTATTCCACCGAATAAATCGAGCATCTCTTCTAAACATTATTCACATACAAAATCTCAATGCTAATGAAATGGCCATCTTTAGTAAAAATAAAACGTTAATTTAGAAATATGTTTTCCTTTTTCTCGGTGGTACGAAAAAATAATCGAAGCAATAAGGGTTAAAAGTGGTCTATATTTATCACATTGCTTACATCATTCTCTGTAACGTTCACATTCAAGTGAAACTGATTGTTTTCTTTGTATATGGCCGACTGTTCTTCTCTATTTCTTTAAACTACGAAAGGATCATTTTTCATTTCGAACAGGGTAAGGGACCCAATTACTGTGACGGTAAGAATTACTGTGCGCCTATATCAGTTATACTTATTTTTAAAGCATAATGAATATAAAAAAGATATATTACATTTTTTCCATTAAAATCAGTTGATATATACATATTTTTTAATATTCATTATGCTTTAAAAATACGTCTGATTAATGTAGGTACAGTAATTGAGTCTCTTACCGTATTCATTCAAATAATTGCTTCAGTTATCGCCTAATTAATGTAGGATTGAGACGGGTAATGGGCTAACAAATTGTTTAATAAAACAAAATTTTATTATATAATGTCCAGAAAATATGATCAACGTTACAATCAACCTCTCACGCTCGTGGTTCGGCGACAAAAGACCGCGAGGCCCGGCACCTCTGAGCATTTTATTTGTTTTTCCGAGTTCTCGAATTTTCCATGATCGTAACGGTCGCCATGCTTCTCGAAGCCTCCCATCGCAACGTTCCGAAACGTCGCATCGAGACACCTTCGAGAGGGAACGCTCGCGCTCCCACATTAATTTTGATTGGAACTACTCTACCAGGAGTAGTAATTTCCCTTTTAATCTCGTAACAGTGGAGACAACGAATCAGCGGACATATCGATGATTTCGTTAAGTTTAAAGATTTGTGACAGGCACACTTGTGAAACAATCTTAATCCTCATATAGTACATTCAGAGTCATTCTGAAACAGTTGTGGCCGTGTTTATTTATGTACTGATTCTTTATCCATTTATGCGATGATTAACATAATTTTATATAAATACAGTAAAAAAAGTACATGAACAAATTGTCAATATTTGGATTATTTTGTTTAAAAAAATAGTACAGCAATACATACACCTGGACTCATTTTAAAGCTCCAAGCCTCTACTTTCGCAGACCACCATTCATTTCTTTTTAGGATACTTGTGCATAATATGAGAGGTGAAAAACTGAGGACGAGTTTTTGGTCGAAAATGCTATACATTGAAAAGTCTGAAAAAGCATAAAAAATTTTGTTTTCTGAATGAATCGATTACAGATTTCAAGATTCAATCTTCCCTTTTATAACGACTGCTTCAAACTTAATTTACGATTTTCTTCTGACTCTTTTATAAAACAAAAATGAGTAACGAGTTTCATCGTGTGAGGATATTGTTCCTTATATTATTGCAAAGATGGCAATAGACCTTCCATTCGAATTTCTGTAAATCGGCTAGAAAAAAATCGTAAATCAAGGTTTAAGCATTCGTTGTAAAGAGGGAACTTCAATCTTTAAATCCACAGCGGTTTCAGTCGCGGGAACAATTTGTCAATGTTTTTTCAGACGTTTCAATTTGCAACATATTGGAGACCACAGATATTTTCAGTTTACCAGCGATTGTGACATACAAAGATATCTTAAATAAAAATGAACGGCGGATGGCAAAAGTAGAGGCTTCTATCTTTAAAATGAGTAGTCCAGCTAGATTGTTGCAATATTTTTTTAACGAAATTTGTTTAACGAACTTTATTTGTTTTCTATAGCAATCGGAACCATTCGTCTTTCGGATAAGGTGAAACTAAATCTAAGCTGAAGCAATTAAGATTACTCTTTTTAAGGACAACTTCGTCGAATTTGTTCGGTGAACCAAAATTCTTTCCTCAAAATAATTCAGAGTATCCAATAAAATTCTTGAAACTGCAGACGGTCCGGAAGTAAAGCGAGCATAGCTATCGAAGTAAACAGTAAAGGAAAGTTTATAGTACCAACGTACTCGTTTATACGTCGCATAAAATTTGATATCAGAACGTAAGGAATATGTTTTAGAAGCTTCGTTAAGTTATTTCAGTTTTAACGATAGGATTGATGGCGTACGCTTCTCTGCTGCTTCAAGACGTTATACGGTCTGACAACGGAACTTGTTTAAAAAAGTTGTAAAATTCTACTATTCAAACAAGTAATCTCCCTTTTTCAAATTGTTATAAATATGAAGTAAAAATTATTTTATGAAATTACATGTTCTGTTTAGAGAACGCTTTACCTGTTGATAAAATTTTTCATCTTAACATACTAGAATAAGGGAAGATGAAACACTGAAGATTAAATAATTACTAGACTGCGAAACTTTATTCAAAACGAACATGTTCTTCATCGATTATGAGAAGCAGGAATCGTATAAAATGTATTTCATCCCTTAATAATTTTGATACATTGAAAAAAACGTATCGATCCTCTTAGATTGTTCTAATCTTTTACTGTTTTATTTAACGCTCGGCCAATTTTTCGTAAATGCATAAAAATCCGCAGTCTAATAATTAAATTAAATTTATGAGCATATGCATCATTAAAAAGAATTAATGACGAATATCTTGAATTTCATACCTGCAGAGATGTAAGAAGTTTAGTTTTACAACAATTGTATTTCTAATTTGAATTTGCAAAATTGTCAACAAGTACCCATTGAGTCAAACGATATTTGGAATTGCCTTCTTAGATTGGCAAAAATTACGTTTAAAACTCTCTGCAAAAAAATGTTAATTTCGCTAAAAATATGTACACCCTTTGATCGTCTTGTAGTATAATTTCTGGTGTTGCAACACAATATGTAAATCCCGGAATTAGGCCACAATAAGAATTAAAATAAAATTATGAGGCATATATGTGTATTATTAAAACTAACTTCTTAAAATATTAGTTTGTTAACCCTTTCGGCAAGAATGCCGGATATATCCGGCATCCATCTGATGACCTGTGTGTACGAGCGTCGGATATATCCGGCATCCATGTGACAGCCTGTATACACGAGCGCCATCTATAATGGCGGATTTTATATAAATGCCTTTTAATATTAAAACTATAAACGCCACTTGTTAGAGGAAACATTGTTTAATTAAACACAGTTCTCATTTAACGTTTAGGAAAATCTTCATACAAAAGACAACTGACCACGCGCTATGTGTGCATTTTCGGAGCGGCGCACAGTGTGGACAAGCGGGATATATACATATGTATCTCACTACACGTGCATATCACGATGTACGATAAATTCCTTTGGCAAATTGCATATTAGGAGGAAATTGATATTATTAATCATTGAGCAATCATTTAACAATCAATTTTATACATACATATTGTTAATTTTTTTTAATTCATTAATTTTATTGTTAAATTTCATTTTTTGTGAATAATTACCATTACATGTACATTAAACTTGTATAAATTTTCAACGGTGGTTCTATTTATTAATTGCATATAAAACTTCAAATTAACATATAACAAAAACGGCAAAATACATCCTGAGATTCTTATTCGGATATATTACTTGTTATAGTTTTGTTTGCTTAGGATCTATTGTGGAAAATTTTTTAATTTTCTTTTTAAATATATTAGTTGTATTGTTAAATTTAATTTTCTGTTTCCAAACAAATTTGGATTTTTGTCGAAAATTTTGCCATTTATCCGCCACATTCACAGTGCGGAATTTACTTTTATAGAAAAATTCAATATTCGTGTATATCACGAATTATTATTAATAATCAAATAATAATCATTTTTATGCATTCTGAATTTGTTTTTAATATATGTTTTATTTTATGATCACATTTAAAGTACTGAGAATGAGTCGGATAGCGAGTAGCGATTTGTTAAGTTTGTTAATTTTGTTTACTACTATTATAATTTGTTTAAGTTTCTTATTATTAACTTTACGTATGGTTAATTTATTTATTTATTTATTTTAATTTTTTAGTTTTTATAAATACATTTTTTTCAATAAAAATTGTTAATTTCTTGTTAAACCTATTAATTATATTGGTAAATTTCATTTTCTGTGAAGAATTACCTTTATATATACATTAATGACCAAATTTAGAGAACTGCCCAAAAATAGGCCATTTGTCCCGCAGTGTGCTTCGATTCGTACAGCCGGAGTGTCACGGCGACAGAGCGCTCGTACCGAAAGGGTTAATTGTTCGAATAGCATTGCTTAAGTATATTTTGTTACAACTTCGACATAGAAAACTGTAAGCCTTTTTAAAAAGATATCAGTCTGTTTCTTACTTCAATCGCCAAACAAGTATGCATCTGATACTATTGTGGTTATGTTACCACAAAACAGAGTCAGTTTATTTAACAGGATAGTCTGTTTATTTAATCGCGTGTTCAATGTACAATGAGACCGACAGACAAAGTACGTAGACACGAAGCGCGAGAAGTGCAAGAGGTACAAGAAGTAGATTTTCTGGATTTCCTCCCTTTATATCCTGATCTTCGGAAAGGCGTTACCTTTCCGAAGATAGGAAGGCGGAGCTATGCTTCGCGGGGGTAGGAAATCCCGCATCTGTTGTTTATGGTCACTGGCAAAGGTGGTCGCCAAATGTTTGGAAAAAAGGTCTTGTCGGGACCGCGCGTGCCGCGCGGTCGGACAGGCCCAGCGGTACTCGGCTGGCAACGTTTATGATGGGGTAGTTAAATTTTCTACACCCGTAAAGTCATTCGGAAATAAAATAATTTCTGCCATCCTGCAAAAGTCAAGGTAGGTTTTATTACCTTAGACCCTAACATCTGCAGGCGGTCAACTCTAACATCTTGCGATGCGAATCTCGTACCGCTACACTATACTTCGATTATAACGGTGTCCCAAAAATGTTGTACTTCCTTGAAAGAGGTGATTCCCGAGGTCATTTGATGTAACTTTTTCTTGTGTGGAAATGTTTTCCGTGGCTTTGTTAAAGAATTATTAACGAAAAACACGTACCAATAAGAACGCGGTTACAGCGCCTCACGTTGAGTGTGGCGTTAGCATTGGCCGAGTTGTAATCTGTCCACTGTAGCCACGCTCTGATTGGTTCGTGTTTTTCGGTAATAACTCCTTAACAAAACCGCGGAGACGATTTTCTCAAAGGAAAAAGTCACTTCAAATGAGCTTGGAAATCACCCCTTACGGGGAAGTACAATATTATTGGGACACCCTGTATAACTAATAACAGTGTTCCTTTATAACACACGATCTATGTCCTTTTATCTTAGTCGGTTCCTCTCTAAATCAATATCGTTGATTAAACAAATATCTTTTTCCGTGATTTGGTTCTGTTAAAATTAGCGTAAATCTATATTCACTAAACTCTGCCTGACACACGTTCACAAACCTGAACTAACAATCCACAGCAGACCTACATAATTTTGGAACTACATTCGCAGTTTCAATAATATCTCCTCTCTCGGCTCAGTATTAAACTTTAATAATTCCCAAGTGGATAATCAATCTATTCTAATGTACTTGTGCTAAGTACTTTAGCTTGATATTGTGTACAGTGACGATAGCAACTCATTTGACTTTAAATATGCACATTATATTAATATATGTGTTGTGGCGTGAGCAAAAGGGGGTTGTCTAATCTTGAGAGAAACTCTCACTGCATGCTCCGCTTCACTCGCTGACTTAACGGCGAGGGAATATTTATTTTTAATTAAGGTGGATGCTGAATAAGGTGCATTCGAAGAACTGATAACTTAACTTTATTATAAAAATATAAACGACTAGGTGTTAGGTTACAGAGTGAGTGAATGTGATTTAACGGTAGGTGTTTTCCGATGGACGGACTGATCGATTCTGATGTCGTGGAATGATTTTTTGGAGGACTTGGAGTTTGAGTTGGGGGGTGGTTTGCTGGTCGGTAGATCGTGATTGGTCAATGGGGATTGTAGGCGGTCGGTTTTTGAAGGAGTTTGATTTGGCTAAAACTTCCTTGCAACGGCTCAAGACCGCGTGGGGTGCCTTACGCAGGTAACGCGACGGTATTGTGCGTTACGGTCATAAAATTGACCATCTGCCGGGTTTCGGTCTTTTAACAATTTAGCGTATTGTAAAGTGATTTTTAATCTCCTAATATTCGTTTTCGTCACGTCGGGGTAATAAAGTGATTTAGTTGACCGGCATTTGGGAAGTTTCAAAAATTTACATTTCCTGGTGTACCTTAATAGGGGTCCGGGTTTATGATAGGTTGTTACGCCGTAACACGCCGCCCGCCTTGAACGTCTTGCGTTCAAAGTTAATCGCTTGGTGGTTACATGTGTGTATTGTTAATGAGAACAATGTGACGATCTTTAGCGAATGATACTTGATAGACTAGCTGTAATGAATATGAATTGCTATACACTAACGCGTGCTTAATGACTATCAATGAATACATATTATGTTGTAAATGCTTATAGCTCCTAATGAGATCTTAGAGATATATATGTTAATGACACTTATACAATTAAACATTGTGAAACTGTTTATCGAACTACACTTCATTGTCTGTGGATATATCGATGGGTAACGGTGCGAGCCTTTTAACGCATCGCTTATACACCCCATCTTGTGTTTTTACAGTCACAACACGCACTACATTGTCTTGTCCTGGGTGGATCGCGATGATGCGTCCGAGCCTCCAATGCATTGGGGGGAGGTTCTCTTCTCTAATTGTCACCAGTTGTCCAACGGCGATTCCCTTTCCATCGCCGTCATGCCATTTGCTTCTGGTACGCAACTGGTTTAAATATTCTTTGTGCCATCGCACCCAGAAATGTTGCTTTATTTGTTGGATTCGCTGCCACATCGATAAGCGGTTGATTGGTAGCTCCCGGAGATCAAATTCAGGCACGCTTTTCAACGAATCTCCGATGAGGAAGTGAGCTGGGGTAAGGGCTATGAGGTCATTTGGATCGCTGGATACTGGAGTTAAAGGTCGTGAATTCAAGATTGCTTCTATCTCAATTATGCACGTATTAAATTGCTCGTATGTGAACATTGATTCGCCTACTGTACGGTATAAGTGATGTTTAAATGATTTGACGGCGGCCTCCCACAGGCCGCCGAAATGTGGTGATCGCGGGGGGGAAAATTGCCAATCAATTCCTTCAGAGAGCGAATAATGTGCAAATTTAGCTTGATTTTTATTGTCTAGAAAAAATGCTCGAACCTTCATAATTTCATTTTTAGCTCCCACAAAGTTGGTTGCATTGTCTGAATAGATGGTTTTAGGTTTTCCCCTTCTAGAGCAAAACCGTTTTACGGCTTCCAGGCAAGTTTCGGTAGTCAAATCAGTGACTAATTCAAGGTGAACGGCTCTTGTGCTAAAGCAGACAAATACCGCTACATAAGATTTTACTTTACCAGTGTTTCGAAATTTCTTTTCTTTGAGCGAAAAAGGACCACAATAATCAATTCCCACATTCGCGAATGGTCTTGACTGTGTTACACGGTGTTTGGGCAAATCACCCATTATATATTCTGGTAGCTGAGGATTTAACTTGCTACAACGTATGCAGTTACGTATGATTTGACGGGTCTTGTTCTTCCCATCTATTGGCCAATACTTATGTCTAATGGTATTAAGTGTGGCTTGTACCCCTGCATGCCAATTCTTTTCGTGTTCATGACGCATGATTAAAGTCGTCACGTGATCGTTTCTGGGCAACAATATTGGGTATTTACGCGAGTAACTCATTGCCGCGTTTGTTAGTCTGCCTCCGACACGCATGACGCAGGTTGAATCTAAGAACGGGTTTAAGCATGTAAGCTTGCTTTTCGCTCCTAACTCTTTGCCTTCCTTTAAACAGTTGATATCTCGTGAAAAATGATTGTATTGAATCACCTTAATTATTTGCCAATGTGCATTTTGTAGTTCCCTTGCTGTATATTGTCCCCTTATTTTATTTTCTAATCTTCTATTTGCTACGGCTCTACGGCAAAGTGCAACAAATCTATTTAAGGCGGTAATGGAGGAAAATTGTTCAAACGTATCATTTTTTATTTGCAAGTAATCTTTATTTAAGGTTGCATGTTTTAAATTGTTTTGTCCCAGCCCTGCAACCAGAAGGGCTGTCGCAACTCGTTGATCCGGAATGACTATTTCTGACAATTGCCGTATTTTCCACTGGCTCTCATTTTGAGCAAGCCATGTGGGTCCGAGTAACCAACGTGTGTTTCGAATGAATTCACAAGGATTTTGACCGCGAGAGAGATCGTCCGCGGGGTTGTCGTCAGTGGAAATATGATGCCAATCATTGATGTTTGTTTTTACCTGAATTTCCGCCACGCGATTGGCAACGAATGTTTTTAGCGTATGAGGCGAAGCTTGAATCCAATGCAATGCGATTGTAGAATCAGACCACAAGTGAATTTTGGTGAATGTTAACCTTAAAGCATCTGTTACGGTTTTAACTAAGTTTGACAACAAGTGAGCCGCGCATAATTCTAATCTAGGTATGGTCATGGTCTTAACCGGTGCCACTCGAGATTTAGCACATAACAATTGTACATAACAATCGCCAGTGTTATTAACGGATCTTAAGTATATACAGGCTCCATAAGCACGCTCGCTGGCGTCGCAAAATCCATGTAATTGAATATCAACGGAATTAACTTGGATAATCTGTCGAGGTACTTTAAACTGGCTAAGTATCGGCAACTCATGCTTGAAGTTCATCCATTTTGTGAATAACGCCTTTGGTATTGACTCATCCCAGTTAAGATTCGCCTTCCATAATGATTGCATGATAAGTTTGGCTATTACGATTACAGGCCCTAATAGTCCTAACGGATCAAATAACTGTGCAATATGCGATAATATATTGCGCTTGGTAACACACTTGTCGTTAGACAGCGGTTTGATTGAATAGATTAACGCGTCCTCGATAGAATTCCAATGAACTCCTAACAACTTTCTTGTCTGCATATTTAAACAAACGCTTGACGACGCATCTGCATTGTCGGATTCGACAACTAATTCAGGCTTATTTGATGCCCATTTGTGGAGTTGAAATCCACCGAGTTTTAATAGTTCAACTAATTGATTTTTTATTTTTAATGCTTCTTGAACGGTAGCTGCGCCCGAGAGCAAGTCATCGACATAAAAGTCATTTTTTAAGATCGCGGCGGCTTGAGGATATTTACTCCTTTCATCACTTGAGAGTTGATGTAAGGTTCTAGCTGCAAGAAATGGTGCTGGTGCTGTGCCTTGAGTAACAGTTGTTAATTTGAATACACGGATAGCCTCATGCTCATTTTCTCTCCACAAGATTTTTTGGTAAATCGCGTCTGAGTCTTGAACTTTGATTTGACGGTACATTTTTTGTATATCAGCTGCAAGTACCACGTTATGTAATCTGAACCTCATGATAATAAATATTAATTCATCTTGGATAGTAGGTCCAACTCTTAGCGTGTTATTTAATGAGATATTCGTGCTACTTTTGGCGGATGCATCAAACACTACTCGAATCTTAGTAGATAGACCTTCGTCTTTGAATACCGCGTGATGAGGTATGTAGTAACCTTCATGTGTGTTATCGTGTTGAGTAACTTCACGCATGTGCCCGAGATCGCGATATTCTCTTAAAAATTCTGAATATTGTTGCTTCAATGCATTGTTTCTAGCTAGTTTTTTCTCTAACGCGTAGAATCGATTCAATGCCATATTGTGAGATTGACCGAGGGAATTTTTTCGCTCATTGAACGGTAGTTGTACCGTGTATCGTCCACCTGAATCGCGTGTAGTGGTTTCCGTGAACAATTGTTCACATTCTAATTCTTCTGTCGAATAATGCCTTTTACCAGGAATTTCTTCCACCTCCCAGAATCGAGTTAACTGATTATCCAATGATGTAATTAAGTGACAAGCTCTAGGGTTTACGTTATAATGCAAATTGCCGATTTCACCTACAACTATCCAACCTAATAGTGTTTTCTGCAATGTTAATTTCGACTGGTCTTCTAATTGAATTTGACCGTTGCTTAGTAATTTATAAAATAGTGTGGTTCCTATTAACGCATCGATTTCTGCAGGTTTATCAAATTCTGGGTCGGCTAATTTAATGTTTCGCGGAATGGCAATAGTTCGTCGATTGATTTGTCGCGAAGGTAATACGCTTGTGATTGTCGGTAACGCTACAAATTCTACTTCTGCTTCAAATTTGTTCGCCTTTGACCTAATTTTGGTTTTGACTCGATACTTAGCTCGTGTGGTAAGTTGACCTAATCCTGCGAATGGTAAATCAATGTTATCCCGTTCTAATTTAAGGGTTTCTGCTAATCGCGTAGAAATGAAATTGCATTGTGAACATCCGTCTAACAGTATTCTACATTCACGTTCTCGGTTATTGTTATCTAATATTTTTACTCGTGCCGTTCCTAATAACACCTCCGAATCATACGTTACTGCATAACTTTTCTGTATCACCTCGTTCGAACTACCAGGAATTGCCTTAGCTTCTGGTCTTTTTTCGTTATTTGATTGTGTATGATAATTGTCTATATGCAATAGCGAATTGTGTTTTCGGTTGCATTTTTTACAGACAGATGCGATACAGTTAGATGTGATGTGATTGTTTCGTAAACAGTTAATGCATAATCGCTTGTCTCTGGCTGCAGCTATTCGATCATGCACGTTTAATTTCAAGAATTTATTGCATGCATAGATATAGTGATCTCCACGACAAAAGGTGCATTCCGGCCGTTGTTGGGTACCAATGTACGCTTGTGCGCGAGCTTTAAATGGTTTTTCGATTCGACTTGCGTGCCTATCGGTATTACAGTGATTGCCTAGCTTGTTCTTCGCGACTGTAAATTCTTCTATTTCATCTCCCCGCTCTTGTTTCCCCAAAAAGGCAATAAGCTCAGCAAACTTCGGCATTTGAGCATTCTCTAATGTGCGTTCCCAGGATCTACGTGTTAACTTATCTAATTTTTGCGTGAGAATATATACCAACAATGCGTCCCAACTATCGACCGGCAACTGCAAGGCCTTTAGTGCATTCACGTGCATTAATGCGTTTTCCTTTAATGTTCTTAGGCTAAGAGGTGAATCCTTGCTGATTTCAGGTAATTCAAAAAATGACTTTAAATGTGCATATACTATTTGTCGCGGTCTGTCACATCGCTGCTTAAGAAGTTCCCATGCTACCAGATAATTTTCCTCGGATGCGTGTAAGGGTTCGATTATTGTGGCGACGCTACCGCGTAATGAATTTTTTAATAGATAGAATTTTTGAACTGCTGGTATTTTGGAATCATTGTGGACAAGAGACTGGAATGTGTCATAGAAACTATTCCATTCAATAGGGTTACCGTCGAATGGACGGATTTCTATTTTAGGTAATAGTGTGTTACTTTGTTGAATCACGAGATTTGAAGTACCTGAGGCTGATTCAGGCGTATTAGTGGCGGGTTTTGTCAATGTTTCTTTAGCTTTAAGTGCCTGAAGCTTTCGACTAATTAGATCGGAACATTCGTAAAACAGTTCATCAAATCGTTCTCTTTCAATATTTTGATCATCTCCAAGCTCTGCTTCTTCGGCAAGCTCCTCAATTTCAACTTGAGTGTTTTCGAATGATTGGTAATATCCATCTAATCTCATCTTACGCGTCTCTAACTGATCGATATCCATGTCCGGATGTTTTTTTATGTGAGTTATTAGACGCGTTATATTCGCCTTGTTTACCGACCGTGCCTTGATTAATGATTTAATTTTCTGTAAAGCGGCCATTTTTATGTGTTCAACTTGACGAATTGATTTAAAGTAGAAGCAATCTGATCTCACGCCTTGGGAATCTTGGGAAGTTTGTGTGTGTAATGGAAACGGAGATTGTTTAAAGGCTTACTTGATGTTGATCTTGTCGTTGGTATTGTGGTTGATGGCGTTGATCTTGTCCGATGATTCTGCCCTGACGCTGCACTCCTGGTGGATGTCCCCTTCTGGATGTTCAGCGATGATGATTCGTTCGATGGTTGATGACCACCGATATGATGATTCGTTCGATGGTTGATGTTCACCAAGTCGTTGATAATGATATCGTATGTGACTGCTCTCCTCTGGGATGTCCACTACGGCTGCTGCTTGTTTGACGTACATACACGTCGTTGATTTCTTCCTTCCGTACGTGGCTGCTCTCCAACAGGATGTCCACTACGGCTCTTTGATGTATGACGTAAATACACGTCGTTGATGTTTGTTTTCCGTACGTGGCTGCTCTCCAACAGGATGTCCACTACGGCTTGTTTGATGGTCGACGTAAATGCACGTCGTTGATGTCTGTTTTCCGTACGTGGCTGCTCTCCAACAGGATGTCCACTACGGCTGTCTGATAGTTGACGTAAATGTACGTCAGTGCTTCAATGTTTTGTTAACAATTATTCACTCGACTGCACTGTTCACTATTGTTCGTATCACTTCGATTTTCAATTCAGCATCCGGCTCGAAGGACCAATGTTGTGGCGTGAGCAAAAAGGGGGTTGTCTAATCTTGAGAGAAACTCTCACTGCATGCTCCGCTTCACTCGCTGACTTAACGGCGAGGGAATATTTATTTTTAATTAAGGTGGATGCTGAATAAGGTGCATTCGAAGAACTGATAACTTAACTTTATTATAAAAATATAAACGACTAGGTGTTAGGTTACAGAGTGAGTGAATGTGATTTAACGGTAGGTGTTTTCCGATGGACGGACTGATCGATTCTGATGTCGTGGAATGATTTTTTGGAGGACTTGGAGTTTGAGTTGGGGGGTGGTTTGCTGGTCGGTAGATCGTGATTGGTCAATGGGGATTGTAGGCGGTCGGTTTTTGAAGGAGTTTGATTTGGCTAAAACTTCCTTGCAACGGCTCAAGACCGCGTGGGGTGCCTTACGCAGGTAACGCGACGGTATTGTGCGTTACGGTCATAAAATTGACCATCTGCCGGGTTTCGGTCTTTTAACAATTTAGCGTATTGTAAAGTGATTTTTAATCTCCTAATATTCGTTTTCGTCACGTCGGGGTAATAAAGTGATTTAGTTGACCGGCATTTGGGAAGTTTCAAAAATTTACATTTCCTGGTGTACCTTAATAGGGGTCCGGGTTTATGATAGGTTGTTACGCCGTAACAATATGAAATATCCCTATCAGTGTCGGTACACAAATTAACTATGTCGAGTCACTTGACACGAACATTGGAGCAGGTAGCGATAAAATTCTGTCTACAGTTTTCCAATCTGTAAACTTGTTATGCCTTGAGTATACCAATTTGCACAATGAAATTGAAACAAGATCACTCATTTTCAAATGTATACGAACACACCAAACATTCTATCTTAAACACTCTTTACTTAATTTGTTTATCAATGAAATCACCGAAGGTATTGCAAATGGCAGTTTTTAAATCTATGCTGATAATTGAACGTTAGAAATAGTTTTAGAATTAAATTTTTCCATATTTTGAAATATAAAAAAAATTAAGTTTCGATTTTAAACGGGTAGATATGTGTATTATTAGGTAAGGTCTATCTAAAAGAATTATTTATTGTATAGTATTTCTACTTATTATAAGCACCAATACATGTCCATTAGTCAAATTTTTGATAGTTACTGATTTGAAAATTAATCTCCGTATGAAAATATGGCATATATGTGAATACACGTATATATCTTTCTGTATGTTACGTAGAATCATTCTTAACTTATTTTACATGCAGCTCCTTTCTTCATGGGGTTACTCTAACGATTTGGTCACAATGTCTAACATCTATATTTATTTTATCTTACAATTGCTATTCCGTATTGCCTCACTTGAAGTTGTTAATATTTCTTCAAAGATAAAAAAACTGTGCCTTTATCCTTCTTCACTCTGGTATACATATAGTATATAGTATAACAAAATTCGTTTTCTGTGAAATACAAAAAATTCATATTGAACAGCAACAAGTAATCTTATGTAAGTATGTATCGGCAAGTTTTCTTGTAAAAGCTATACAGGATTCAACTAAGTGTGCCACCTAAATTATATGTAAACTATTTGGTATATGAAAAAATGGTTCAAATGAAAGTTGTATACTATCAAGAGTAGAATAATTAGTTGTTTTCCGTTTTGCTCTTCTATCAAGAAATAAAGGTCACCTTCAAGTTTCTTTATCGTGAAGGGTAATCTTCTGGTCAAAGGGAGAAATGAATCCTAAATAAACAAAACTATAAGTGTATGTGGGATGAAAAATTAATAGTTACTGAGATAAATAGATAGATATAGATTAGAGATAGATAGATATTATTTCTCTAGTAATGATTTTTAATGCAAGTAATGATCAAATTCCTTGAAAGTCTTTGAAGAACCTTGAAGAAGTCCTTGAAAGAACCTTTTAAAGAAACTCAAGGTGACCTTTATATCTCGATAAAAGAGCACATTCATTAGCTGAATCACCCTTATAATCTGATAAAATTTTTCTATTAGCATTATCGGGATTAAGTAGTTCCAATGTTATTTTACAGAAGCGCATACTGCGGTTAACAATACCGACACGTCGAATCCATTTTCACAAAAGAACTATCTTTTTCATGATCGTATACTATTATCATGTTCCGGTCCAGCGTGTATTCCCATTGAAGATTTTCTTCCCACAAATCTCTTGACCTTGCGTCCTTACGCTCTAGCTTCTTCCCCTATACCTGAGAGAGAAATATAACCAAATTCAAAGCACTCGTCGACCGCCGTGAAAGTTTAACGCAATAATTTTGCAAAGAAAGTGTCCAGCCAGATTCTAATTTATAGATTTTCGCTTTCGAAACAAACAGGAAAATCTAAACATCGTCTGGCCACCTTACCGAGTTAATAAATCTACTGCGCTGTTTGTAGTTTCCAAAGGGAATCATTTTAATACTCCACCGGAGATATCATTCACTTTAATACAATTTTGGTTAAATATCTTGTGTTTCTGTGAATTTATTCAGAAGAACATTCAAATCTAAATTAATTTAAATTTTAACCAAACTTTATAGTCATTTTTCATGTTTGGGTATTGTACTACACGAATGTCAGAAAATCAAATTAAATTATTTCGTTTTGCATTGCATCAACTTAATGTCTACTGTTACACCCGATCATTACAATACGGATGTTATGCATTCATGACAAGATCGAGATGGAGCAATTTAAAACGGTAGAAACATTGAAAGAATTTAAGAATGTCAACATATCATTTGCAACTTATTAGAATTTTTAAAGAAAGGACGAAACATCTATACAGCTACTACTTCTGACAATTGATGCAGACAATTTTTATTTTGCATTGAGATCCGCAGTCTACTGATAATATAATTTTTATTTATTTTAGATCATAAATCATAGCCGGGGAACTTCTTCTGCTTGACCCCCGCCATTAATTTTCGGGTCCTCCCACTCTTCAGCACCACTCCTAGCTTGACTTTATCTTCAGAGGCGGGGAACTGGCGCGGCGGCACGCGGGTCGCACGCTGTTTCTATCATACGATACCAGTCAAATGGTGGAAGACGCTGGTAAGCACTGAGAACGAGAACAGGGGAAAGAAGCAGTGTGTGTTGTAGCGTGGCCAGTTGACCACGCGAACATAGCTAGATATATATATATGCATCGATTAATGGCGCGGAGAGGGAAATTTAAATATAAGATGTAATCGCGTATTTCATACATACGTATTTTATTTGGGCGCGATAGTTTAGAGTAGGTAAAGAAAGACCGGGAGAGTTCCATAGAGATCCTTGACGAAATTCGAGTCGGCGAGACTAATTGAGGAATTTAGAGAAAGTCACGCAGCCTCTTAGAGTAGCTTCTCCAATTCTACATAAATTAGGGATAGTCGAAGTCCGGAATCAGTTAAGGACAAGAGGTCATAAATTCCGAGTCAAGGACCTCTTGGAACTCCCTCGGACCTCTCGCTCGTTCGGTCCCACATGGCCCCACGTCCCTTGTTTTGGCGGGGCTTCACCCTCATGCGTACCCCACTCCCGTGCGTGCGCTATTAAGATCCATCCACTGCCAATCACCATCAAGCAGCAACCGGAAGACGAGTGATCCGACGAATCAACGCCTAGCCAGAAGATCCCAATTTTCCTATTGGCTAAGGAAGCGAGAAGGAAGAAGCTAAAAAAGGGATTCGAAGCTCCAGGACGACAGAACTCATTGTAGAACTGAGGGAGTTACATCTCCAAGTACTTGCAATAAAATCTACAACAGTTTTTCGCCTTTAAACTCTGTGTACAAAGTTTATTTGTGAACCTCCACGAGCAGAGCGCTTCAGCGCTCCACGGGCACCCGAACCCACACCAAAAGTCCCCATCCCACCACACGGCGACGCAACAGTGTCTCGTGGGTCAAGAGTCACCAGATTAAGACTTGTCCTCCACTCTACCCTTCCCCTTCTACGACGCTATTACCCCACGCTTCTGCCACTGTAATCCGTTGTAATAATCTGTTGTGATCCGGTACTGGCAGAGACAAGGTACATGTTTCCCCTCAATTCGAGTCAACTCCCCTGATCTGGCGGCTCTGGGCGGTCGGTTCCCCGGCTCTGTTCTAGATTATTCAGTTTTGTTTTGTCTAGAAAAACGGCCACTGATGTTCAATATTCTTTTATAATCTAAAACTAAAAAAATGCAAAAGATAATGTGTGTCCATTGCTCAAGCGAAGGTGCGAATGAGGTGTTAGACGGAAAGGATGTTTGAAGGAAAGAGAAATGATAGAAATAACTTTCTGCCCGTTCAATTTGCACAGTTATCGAATTGGAGGGATTTGCTTCTACCGTCCTTCCGATGCGGCGAATTCTATAAGAAATCGCGGTGTACTCAAACTCGACTCGACATTCTGCCGAATGTAACTAATTGTAAGCACTCGAGGATAAGCACGTATTATTAATTGGTAAATGATTGCCAGATGGAAAACATTATTAACGGGTCGTAGACAGACATTGATACTCATAACGAGATGAAACGTTGCCGAACTCTTCTGTAATACCTTGTATATAAGATTGAACGTTGTATAATATGAACGATACATAACGTAATATTTAATGTTAGAGAAACGTTATCGATACATTAGGACTAAATTTCTATTTTCACTTTGGAAACATTTTCGTCTAAACAAAAGCTGTAAGGACTCATATAAACACGTGCTATCAAAGTTTCTTATAGACTGATCATGGTTTATCGACATTCCGAAAGAACACTTTTATGCACTTCATAGAATTCACTATATTACTCGTTCCATTGAATGTAAATCTTTGTACAGGAGGATCAATGTCTCGAATTAAATGGTATTAACAATAGCATTAAAGTTTATTTACATCGTTGTTAAAGTCTATTTCACAAACAATCCATTAATTTTTAGTACCGTTTTGTTTATTTGTGTAATGTACGCACGTGTATGATTAATAGAAACTGATGTTAATATTTTACACGATGATGACAGTGAGCATAATTATATCATTTCGTTCGAAATTATAGAAATTAATATTAAATACGCAAACGATTGGGCATCTATTACACAATCATATTGTTGTATAAAAGTGTGGAAATTTCGAAAAGGAAATTAACAAGCAAATGCTCCTAATTTTATAAATTTATATAAACATCACTTTTACACTTTTTGACGCATTCGATTATGTACAACAAAATGTTCATAACAGTCTATTAAAAAAGAGGGAGAGAAGCCAAGTACTCACTGACATAATGTTAAATTGTACACATATAAATATATTTTATGAATTGTCGTTTTTATTATAAAAGCACTGTAGCATTTGCACAGTCGCATTTGAATTTTATTACATTAACTTAAAATACCAAACGTTTGAATGGAGAAATACGCCGATCCTAAGAACGTTAGGCTAAGAACGATAACAATAATAATGTTCACAGTTCCCCCATACCCTCACTTTCATTAATAAATCATCTCACATATTTGTACAAATCGAACGAGTTTAAAAGAATGGCAAACGACATACCGAAAGAATAAAAATACGATAACAAATATTTCTTTCAAACTTGCCGCGGATCGTCGATCAAAATGAGTTTCGTGGAAGATGGAGGCCGAGTGCCATACATACTTATACGTAAGATTTATTTATTTATCATCAAGTTATGCAGTTTCGTTCACTTATGAAAATTTCTCCTTTCATCCGTTATCTTTGTACGTATCATTTAGTCTTCAGATTTTTTGCGAAAATCGTGGTGTATGAAACACATTGGAACGTCTCCCACACTTTTTCATTAAATCGCTTATATCAGCGCCCAATTTTTGTAACGGCGGTATATGTACATTGACAGAAGTATGTGTGAAAGCGAATGAAACAGAGAGGAAGAATACTATTTGGAACCTATGAAGCAGTGTTTCCAGTTGGTATCGTGTAAGAAATATAAACATCAATTAATAATTTGTAAATAGTTAAGGAAGTAAACGATATGGGAGCGCAATCGGCGTCATTGTAAATACTCCAAAAAGAAAAAAAAAACAAATTGCTGAGTACTATACGTCTGTATAATCGTTTGTCGAACAATGTATCTTATATTACAGGATAATAAAAGAAAACTAACTTATCAAATACTTCGTCTCCTATATTTACACCCCAAATCCCAATACATGATTTTAATTTGTTTTCACTTTACAACTGAAATTTGTTTCCATAGACTATTTCAAGATACGTTTAATAACATATATTGAATAAGTAAAATCAATTTGGATTTTACCAACCTGTTTAGTTTTATTTGACAAAAATAACATTTTTGCCAATATCTGGCGGAACAAAATGATAGCACACGTGTATAGAAACTTAAAATATCTACAAAGTGAATGATATTGTGTATTTAATATTTTGTTGCGCTTTTTTTATGGAGTGATTCTGTTGGGTGAAGATTTATATAATTTTTTAATACTTTTCTGGATAAATTCTTCCCACTTATCTTGAGTACATTATTTAAAATCATTCAATAGTTTCAAATTGTCTGCTATTTTTGTATACTACCCTGACAAGATTTCTTGAACTATTTGTAATAATGTTGAGATCAACAAATCTTGCCGGTCAATCTGAAATTAGAATTACTTTAGGGAAAGTATTCCTTCACTACCTTTGCAGTATAAACCGCAGTGTTTTTTTGTGATGGAAAGTGGATATATCTTTAGCAACACTTGTGGCAGACGCGTTCGTTTGTTCATCAATCATTTCTAAATACTTTGAGCTATTAATTTTTCCAGCAATAAAGGAAATAGCCGGATAAGAAAGTCAAAATTGCCCCTAAACCAAATTGAATTTGCAATAGGCCATTCGATAGTTTATTCAAAGAAAATACGTTGTGCCAATTTTCAACGCTACATATCAACATGGGAGGTAGTAATGGGATGACAAAGAAAATCAGGTTTTCCCGCAATTTCTCTTATCCTCTTCAATTGAAAATTCTGAAAAAATCAGACATATTTGAGCAATTAGAATGCTCATCTATGACTTTTTTCAGAATTTTTAGCTTCGAAACCAAATTTTACAAAATGAAAAAATTTTGAAATTCCGATTTATATTTTTACAGTTTTGGGATCTCATTATGGTTGTTAACACATAATTTTTCAGATTTTTCAGTGGGGGCACATAGTTAAAAAAATCAAATAGCGGTCATTTTCGAGCGCTCCGTGGCAGAAATCAATATAAATACCACAGACGAGGTATAGGATAGACCTATCATCCAATGTATTTTCGTGGCCCACTTTTGTGGGGTCACGTAACTGTGCCAAAACCACTGCTGCATGGCATTGTAGCGTGGCCAGTTGACCACGCGAACATAGCTAGATATATATATAGCATCGATTAATGGCGCGGAGAGGCAAATTTAAATATAAGATGTAATTTTATTTGTTTAGAGTAGATAAAGAAAGACCGGGAGAGTTCCATAGCGATCCTTGATGAATTTCGAGTCGGCGAGACTAATTGCGGAATTTAGAGGAAGTCACGCAGCCTCTTAGAGTAGCTTCTCCAATTCTACATAAATTAGGGATAGTCGAAGTCCGGAATCAGTTAAGGACAAGAGATCATAAATTCTGAGTCAAGGACCTCTTGGAACTCCCTCGGACCTCTCTCTTGTTCGGTCCCACATGGCCCCACGTCCCTTGTTTTGGCGGGGCTTCACCCTCATGCGTACCCCACTCCCGTGCGTGCGCTATTAAGATCCATCCACTACCAATCACCATCAAGCAGCAACCGGAAGACGAGTGATCCGACGAATCAACGCCTTGCCAGAAGATCCCAATTTTCCTATTGGCTAAGGAAGCGAGACGAGAAGGAAGAAGCTGGGAAAGGATTTGAAGCTCCAGGATGAGACAGAACTCATTGTAGAACTGAGGGAGTTACATCTTCTAATAAAATCTACAACAGTTTTTCGCCTTTAACTCTGTGTACAAAGTTTATTTCTTAACTTCCACGAGCAGAGCGCTTCAGCGCTCCACGGGCACTCGAACCCACAACCAAAATCCCTTGTTGCGTCGCAGTGTGGTGGAATAGGGATTTTGGTTGTGGGTTCGAGTGCCCGTGGAGCGCTGAAGCGCTCTGCTCGCGGAAGTTAATAAATAAACTTTGTACACAGAGTTTAAAGGCGAAAAACTGTTGTAGATTTATTTGTGGTTCGTTGGGATGTGACTCCCTCAGTTCTACAATGAATTCTGTCTCGTCCTGGAGCTTCGAATCCTTTTTCTAGCTTCTTCCTTCTCGTCTCGCTTCCTTAGCCAATAGGAAAATTGGGATCTTCTGGCTAGGCGTTGATTCGTCGGATCACTCGTCTTCCGGTTGCTGCTTGATGGTGATTGGTAGTGGATGGATCTTAATAGCGCACGCACGGGAGTGGGGTACGCATGAGGGTGAAGCCCCGCCAAAACAAGGGACGTGGGGCCATGTGGGACCGAACAAGAGAGAGGTCCGAGGGAGTTCCAAGAGGTCCTTGACTGAGAATTTATGACCTCTTGTCCTTAACTGATTCCGGACTTCGACTATCCCTAATTTATGTTGAATTGGAGAAGCTACTCTAAGAGGCTGCGTGACTTTCTCTAAATTCCTCAATTAGTCTCGCCGACTCGAATTTCGTCAAGGATCTCTATGGAACTCTCCCGGTCTTTCTTTACCTACTCTAAACTATCGCGCCCAAATAGAATACATATGTATTAAATACGCGATTACATCTTATATTTAAATTTGCCTCTCCGCGCCATTAATCGATACAAAATATATCTAGCTATGTTCGCGTGGTCAACTGACCACGCTACACCCTATTCCACCACACTGCGACGCAACAGTGAATCTCCACGAGCAGAGCGCTTCAGCGCTCCACGGGCACTCGAACCCACAACAAAAGTCCCTATCCCACCACACTGCGACGCAACAACTGCATCATTTTTTAGCCTGGACCAGAACTTGCATCATCTTCCCTGCATCATGAGCAGCGGATTCCAAATAATGATAGAGTGAATGCTAATTCTATTGTTATGTACGTATTAGGGACCCGAAATTACGATACTTGTCTGCAGATGGCACAACCGGTTAATCTATCAATTTCGCGGCATGAGTTCAAACGCCTCAAAGTACTAAGGTACTAAACTCCCGAACGCGGCTTTATCTGGGAAGGGAAAATGGATATAAAATGTTATAACGTAACTTGGTCGGAAAACTTTGCTGTATTTCTAATAATGTTGATGGGTCGACAAAGTGATTTTTTTGAGATCAAAAACGAGTGTCGCGGGCCTTTGCTCTGTTCCTTTTATCGGACCTCCGGTTCCAGGATGCGTTGATAGTGGGGCGTCGTGAGGTCCAATCAGAAGGGTAGTCTCCTCCCCTAAGTTGCGTGGGCCTAGAATGCGTAAGGCCTCGAAGGAGTGGCCCAGGGGACGTAATCTGAGGGGTTACTCGCGTGTAGCATGCCACGTGCGTTTCGATTGCCGTTCGATGTCTTCGTAGGTGGCCTCTTGTTCGGGGGTGACTAATTTATGTCTTCCAGGTCCTTGAGGGAGGCTGTAGAGCTGTCTTCTCTCGGGTCTGTTTTTCCTCGTTGTCCTTCGCTTAAGCTGGCCTGGTCCTAGTAGAAGTGGTTCCGCTCCGTTATCGCTTGCAGCTGGCATTCCTTGCGTCTCGCTTTCCCTACTCGAGTGACCTCTTAACTTAACATAACATTTTCTAACTGCGCTTTCTTAAAAATTATCCTTATAGAATACGTGTCTGTTCGAATACGCGCGGTATCATGTCTAGTTATTACCGAGATGGCGCCTGTTTCGATTAGGGCGACGTCACACTATGTTAAAAGAGGCTCCTCTATGTAGGCTCTGATCCAGCCTAAAAGATGATGCAGAGTCTAATACAGGCTAAAAAGATGATGCAATTACTGGTCCAGGCTAAAAAGTTGATACAGGTTCTGTCAGGTGTATAGTCTATGGCCGTGCGTTGCCGTGTGGGTGAGCCATTAGGTATTACACGGTTGGGTACCGTTTCACATCTCGGACACTTTAGTTCGTGCCTTAAAAGCACATGTTCCTTTGATGCGGTAGTGATGGAATTTTATTATATTATTATAAATAATGCTAAGGGAGAGTAGCTGATGTAAAATATTCGGCTCTAGTGGCCGCAGGACGCATAGTCTAGTTGTATGCATATAGGTTCACGGTCGATGTTATCGAGTTGACTGTTAGTTAATCGATATGTGATTTCCCATGTGCTTTGCATAGTCGTTACTTACACATAGAAGAGCACGAGTGTGTGTGCTCATGTAGTAGCTACGAATGAGCGATGGATTACAGACAGTGTCTTAGGTCAACAAAATGTTTAAATGTACTATTGTAGGAATTATGAAATAAATAAATATGGCGGTTGTGTGAAGAGTGTATGTGTATGTGGGGGTAGAAATGAATGAGCGGTTATTACATTTTTTTTCCACATTAAAACCGGCACTGTTCTGTTGTATCCTGTCTAAACTTATGTGGGATGAATGGGGTTCATTGTGCGTGCGGGCGACCGGATCATGTTGCGACGGTCCGGCGCCGGTATGTTTGGAAAACTCGAGTGACTGAAGAGGCGTGAATGAAAAGTGTTTAGGTCTAAGTGATAGGAGAGTTTGTGTATTTCTATGAATGAAAGCGATGGATGCAAGAAACAGCGTGCAAGCGAGATGAATGCAAGGGGGTGAAAGACTATAAAGCGTGGATGTTCGGTAAGAGCGGAGAGAGTAGAGTTGCGACTGCCTTGCGAGAAAGAGCGTTAATCGTGTCAGCGTTATATATCGTTATTTCTTCTAAATATATTAGTATTCAGCAACGTGTTTCGAAGAGATTAATCTCCCCATTTCCCAAGATTTCTACACTTATTTGTATACAACTACTCTACTCTTATTCTAAAATTTTACGAATTTTATACGTTCCATATTATAAACTATTTATATATGTCGTTTCATGAACATTGTGACGCGTCCTCGTGTTCGTGCGCTTCATTTTGTCGAGTTCGAGTTGTCGAGTTACTCTGACAGGTTCACTCTGCGGAGACACTCTTGATTCCTCGAGAGCTAAACAAAATCTGCTGCCCCATCTCGGGCCATCGAGGGCTTTGCCTCCCATTTTCCCCACTCCGCAGAGTAACTCCATCCACATGTACGCATTACAAAGAAGCCGATTTTGTTTGTCGCGGCCGCTCAAACGTTTCGGCCGCGTGTAATGGAAACCGATCCCAACTGTCGCGGCCGATCAAACGTCTCGGCCGCGCTACAATGTAAATACACGCGCGAGCACTCGGCAACCCACTCCGGCAACTTCTAACGGCAAATGCTTAACCTAATAAACGCTTAAATCTACGACATATATTTATTCATAATTAATTTAAATGGGGATGAACCGAGTCTTGCTAGATGAGGGATGAGTTAGGGGAGTCAGTCGTAGTCGTTGTCTGAAAGTAGTAGTCGTTATCCGAAAGTTGTAAGAAGTTGAGGGTTGAAGTTGTATAGTTGTCGTCGTGTAGTTTAGATTAACGGTTAGTACTTAAGCGCGCAACTATTGTACACGTAAGTCTAATAGTAAACTATTAGTAAATAAATAATTAATTATACGTGATACCACATATTTCAACTTAGTATTTCTAGCTCTTCTTACTGATTACTATTTATATTTACTTTATATCTACCCTAGTCTTATTTTATAACTTTAAGAATTTTTCCAAGTGCAAAATTATAAATTATTAGTACTTAATTAAATATTCGAACTTATATTTTCCACTCTTAATTTGTCCCTGTCTATTTGTGTTTCCCCTGAAGAAATTCTTATAAGTTCGCTGTTCAGCCGCGAGTTAACGGGAGATCCCCTTGAAAATCCGCGGCACCGCTATTTCAAGGTGGGACCAGGGACCGATCCCTTTGACAGTAGCTTTATCGTTTTACTCGCGGCTGAAAAATCGGCACGACCCAACATTTGACGTGCAGATGGTCAACACGTTTTATGACACGGGCCTCTAGGGCTGTTTTTGAGACAGTCGCCTTCACGAAACCTTTCTTAATTGCCCAGTAGAATTTTCTTCGCGCCCTCAACAGTTAACCGTACTGTCATAAAACGTGGACTTACAAAGGTGGCATCGCGGGACCATCCGACTGTCCCCGGCCGGGGAACATCGGGCCCACAGTTGTAATTTCGCCCGCCGAAATCTAGCGACGTTGCAACCCCGAAATTGAATACCCCCAGTCCACACCAACGCACCCCGAATTCATTGCCGAATTGCCCCGGATTACCCCCTCCAGTTTAGAAATCTAATCTGCTTTTCTCAATTAATTTTTTTTTTTTTTTTTTTAGCTTCTAGGAGAGATAAAAGCCGAGTCGGCGAAGCCGACGAGGCGCAAAGTCGCCGCGATGCAGCGACTTCGCGCCGAGGAGGGGCCTAATCTTCCGAAACAAGTCTTAAATTCATCTGTGCGTCCTTCTCCTTCTTTTCGACCCCTTCCTTTTTTCTCCTAAAATCCTTCGTTTCCGAGAAAAAGCATCCTCCTGCTATTTCTAAGCACTTTTTGGAAATTTTTTCTTACTCCCTCCGACCTCCTACGCCGTGACGTATTGGTTTAGCATCGACAATGCGTAGCCGCAAAAAAAAAAAAAAAAAAAAAAAAAAATTTTTTTTTTATTTTTTTATTTTTTTATTTTTTTATTTTATTTTTTTTTTTTTTTTTTCCCCGCTCACAATTGGTAGCTATTAATAAACTATTGATGTGTGTATTGATATCACTCCCTACTATACCACTTTATTTTATTTTCTTTAGAAAATTATTAAGAAACACTGAGATTGTTCATTCCTCAATATTTCTACTCTACTCCACTCGCGGTTTATGCAATATCAAAACTCTAACTAACTTTCTTCTCTAATGACTTCCTACAGAGAAGTTTCCTTACACACAATAGTCCTAACCCTAACCCAAAAAACTTAACCGTAACCAACAAAAAAACCTAACCGTACCTCCAATAAACCTAACCCTAACCATTCACACTAGCCCTAAAACCTATCCCTAATCCTAAAAGTTAACCCTAATTATCGAAAACCTAACCCTAACCCTAAAAAGTTAATCCTAACCACCGACACCCTAACCCTAACCTTCGAAAACCTAACTCTAACCATGGAAATCCTAACCCTACCCATGGAAATCCTAACCCTACCCATGGAAAACCTAACCCTAACCACGGAAAATCTAATCCTAACGATCGAAAACCTAACCATAACCATGGAAACATAATCGTAACCTACGAAACCCTAACCCCAACCTTTCCAAAACTAACCCTAACCCAAACCCTGCAAAACTAACCATAACCCTCCGAAAACTAACCCTAACCCCCTCCAAAAACCTAACCCTAACCTTCCGAAAAGTAACCCCAACCTTCAGAAAACTAAACCTAACTCTACAAAAACTAACCCTAACCTTCAAAAATCTAACCCAAACTCTACAAAAGTAACCCTAACCTTCCAAAAACTAACCCTAACCCTCCAAAACCTAACCCTCACCTTCCAAAAACTAACCCTAACCCTCCAAAACCTAACCCTCACCTTCCAAAAACTAACCCTAACTCTACCAAAACCTAACCCCAACCTTCCCAAACTAGCCCTAACCCTCAAAACCTAACCCCAACCTCCAAAAACTAACCCTAACCTTCAAAAACTAACCCATACCTTCCAAAAACTAACCCCAACCCTCCGAAAACTAACCCTAACCCACCAAAACCTAACCCTAACACTCCGAAAACTAACCCCAACTTTCTCAAACTAACCCTAACCTTCCAAAAACTAACCCCAACCCTCCGAAAACTAACCCTAACCCACCAAAACCTAACCCTAACACTCCGAAAACTAACCCCAACCACCAAAAACTAACCCTAACCCTCCGAAAACTAACCCTAACCCACCAAAATCTAACCCTAACACTCCGAAAACTAACCCCAACTTTCCCAAACTAACCCTAACCTTCAAAAAACTAACCCCAACCCTCCGAAATCTAACCCTAACCCACCAAAACCTAACCCTAACCCTCCAAAACCTAGCCCCAACCTCCCAAAAACTAACCCTAACCCTCCGAAAACTAACCCTAACCCACCAAAATCTAACCCTAACCCACTGAAAACTAACCCTAACCCTCCAAAACCTAACCCCAACCTTCCCAAACTAGCCCTAACCCTCAAAACCTAACCCCAACCTCCAAAACCTAACCCCAACCTCCAAAAACTAACCCCAACCTCCAAAAACTAACCCTAACCTTCAAAAACTAACCCATACCTTCCAAAAACTAACCCCAACCCTCCGAAAACTAACCCTAACCCACCAAAACCTAACCCTAACACTCCGAAAACTAACCCCAACTTTCTCAAACTAACCCTAACCCTCCGAAAACTAACCCTAACCCGCCAAAATCTAACCCTAACCCTCCGAAAACTAATCCCAACTTCCCCAAACTAACCCCAACCTTCAAAAAACTAACCCTAACCCCTTGGAAAAAAAGGTTAGGGTTAGGGTTAGGGTTAGGGTTAGGGTTAGGGTTAGGGTTAGGGTTAGGGTTAGGGTTAGGGTTAGGGTTAGGGTTAGGGTTAGGGTTAGGGTTAGGGTTAGGGTTAGGGTTAGGGTTAGGGTTAGGGTTAGGGTTAGGGTTAGGGTTAGGGTTAGGGTTAGGGTTAGGGTTAGGGTTAGGGTTAGGGTTAGGGTTAGGGTTAGGGTTAGGGTTAGGGTTAGGGTTAGGGTTAGGGTTAGGGTTAGGGTTAGGGTTAGGGTTAGGGTTAGGGTTAGGGTTAGGGTTAGGGTTAGGGTTAGGGTTAGGGTTAGGGTTAGGGTTAGGGTTAGGGTTAGGGTTAGGGTTAGGGTTAGGGTTAGGGTTAGGGTTAGGGTTAGGGTTAGGGTTAGGGTTAGGGTTAGGGTTAGGGTTAGGGTTAGGGTTAGGGTTAGGGTTAGGGTTAGGGTTAGGGTTAGGGTTAGGGTTAGGGTTAGGGTTAGGGTTAGGGTTAGGGTTAGGGTTAGGGTTAGGGTTAGGGTTAGGGTTAGGGTTAGGGTTAGGGTTAGGGTTAGGGTTAGGGTTAGGGTTAGGGTTAGGGTTAGGGTTAGGGTTAGGGTTAGGGTTAGGGTTAGGGTTAGGGTTAGGGTTAGGGTTAGGGTTAGGGTTAGGGTTAGGGTTAGGGTTAGGGTTAGGGTTAGGGTTAGGGTTAGGGTTAGGGTTAGGGTTAGGGTTAGGGTTAGGGTTAGGGTTAGGGTTAGGGTTAGGGTTAGGGTTAGGGTTAGGGTTAGGGTTAGGGTTAGGGTTAGGGTTAGGGTTAGGGTTAGGGTTAGGGTTAGGGTTAGGGTTAGGGTTAGGGTTAGGGTTAGGGTTAGGGTTAGGGTTAGGGTTAGGGTTAGGGTTAGGGTTAGGGTTAGGGTTAGGGTTAGGGTTAGGGTTAGGGTTAGGGTTAGGGTTAGGGTTAGGGTTAGGGTTAGGGTTAGGGTTAGGGTTAGGGTTAGGGTTAGGGTGGGGACCAAGGGGATATGGGCTTAGTAGTGGTGATTCGGATCCACTGCTAGGTATACCACAGTGGTGGTGGTCATATCCCTAAAATCCTCTACGCTCCACCTCCTCGTGGTGGTCCCTGGGAACACACATAGTTGTGTGTTGCTAACGGAGCGAGGGGTATTCCGCGGGAAGTAGTTCCTTTGACGTGTGAGGCGATGCCGGCGGGATCTTCGGATCCTGGCAGGGCCTCCCTTGCCGGTAAGGCTCACACGGAGGGATGAAAACCGCGGTCGGTGTGTCCTGCGGGCAACGGCCGGGGAGGCCGCCGCAGGGCCCCAGACCGTAAACCGGTGGTCATGTTTTACCGGAACGGGGGGGCTTGCCTTAATCGGCTGGCTCTGCGAGGAGGATAAACCTCTATAAAAAAGTCTCCATCCCAAGCTGTCGGAAACGCGGTGAGGGGACTCTCCCGGAGCTCCGGGAGTGGGCGGGGGGATTTCACCCGCTCGTTAGCGTTTGACCACCTCGGGATACCTGCCGACCTCCCGTTGTAAATAGGCTTACCTGGGTAGTGGGGGCTCTGCCCAGGTGGACATTTATTTCCCGCCGTACTCGTGGGAATACTATGGAGAATTTAAATTTAAATAAAAACGATGAGTTTAAGGAGGGGATACCACGCCCGGAAGTGGTCGAGTTGGGAGTGGAGGAGCCGAGGCCGTCGCCGGCCCCGGTTCCCCGGGATCTCAGGCCCCGGCCTGGGTGGAGCACTCCGGTGCTCGAGACGGAGGACGACCGCCTGTCGACCATCTCGCGTCTTTCGCGCGTTTCGCGCGTTTCGCGCGTGTCATCGAGCGGCGCGGGCGCGAAGCGCACCCGTTTGGGTTCGCCAGCCCCGTCAATCCGCCAGCGCGACAGGCAGGGTGACGTCCCGCCTCCGGACATTAGAGGCCTGCTCCCCGGAGAACTGACCGCCCGTATGGTGGAGCGGTCAGAGGAGGTCCGCGACCTTGCCGAGAGGTCCGGAAATCTTAAGGGAACTTTCCTTAAGGCTTTCCGGGAGGCCTCCGGCGAGATAAAGGCGTGCGCGCGGGAGCTAGACCGCAGGGGCGTCCAGGTTGGACACCCCTCCGTCAGCTCCTGCCTGCCGCCCGTCGCGGACTCCGGGGACAGCGATCTCCGCGCGAGGAACGCGGCGCTGGAGAGGGAGCTCCGCGAGACCCGCGACACGTTGACCGCCATCAGGGGGGAACTGATGGCGGTCAAGCGGTTGCGGGACGCACCTCTCCGGCCGGCCGTCGGCAAGGGACCGGGGGACGCCGCATTGATCGAGGAGAATGCGGCGCTCGGCAGAGAGTTAAGGGAGACCCGCGATTCGCTCGAGGCCATCAGGGGAGAGCTGGTGGCCTTGAAGCGGTTGCGGGATGAACCTCCCCTGCCGCCCCCCGGCGTGAGGGAGGAGGCTGCGAAGCCCGCATCGGACCTGATGGCCCAGATGCGGGCACTTATGGAGGCGGGGCTGAGCTCCATCCGCCAGGAGATGCGGGTGGAGCTCAGGCGTGCGATTGCGGCCGTTGCCCCGGCCGCGGGAGCACGCAAGCCCCCCCTACCGCAGCCTTCCCCGCCCGCGAAACAGCCGACGCCGGCTCCGGGGCCTGCGCCGCCTAAGCCGGCCCCTATCCCAGGGGAGGGAGGGGCCGGTAAGAAGAGAAAAAAGAAGAAGAAGAAGAAGAAAAAGACGAAGGAGGCCGAGGAGGCCAAGCCGGCGCCACCACCGGCGCCGAAGCCGGACCCCCCTAAAGGGGAAACCTGGGCGCAGGTGTTGGGCCGGAGGGCCCTGGCGGCGGCCAAGGCTGCGGCTGCGGTGGCCAATGCGGCGGCCAAGGCACCGACATCGGCCACTAAGGCCAAGAAGGCCGCCGCCCCAACCTCAAAGGGCGGAAAGGCGACGGCCCGTGTGAAGGCTCCCCCCCGCTCGGCGGCGGTATCAGTCACCGTCCCGGAGGGGAGTAAGGCCTCGTACGAGGAGGCAATTAGGAGGGCCCGCCAGGGCGTCGATCTCGACGCCCTCGGCATTGGGGCCCTCCATTGGAAGAGGGCGGTAACCGGGGGCCTCATCATTGAGGTCCCTGGTGCCGATGGGGGCGCCAAAGCCGACGCTCTGGCCGCCAAAATGGCCGCCGTCCTGGGGGGTATGGACGTGAGGGTCTCCAGGCCTGTCAAGAAGGCGGAATTCCGCCTGACGGGCCTGGAGGTATCCGTGACCCCCCAGGAGGTAGTGGAGGCGGTTTGTAAGGCCGGGGGCTGCACCGCCGGGTCCGTAAGGGTGGGGGAGCTGAAGGCCCCGCCCAACGGACTCGGCACCATTTGGGTGCAGTGCCCGGCCGTGGCGGCCTTAGCCATTGAGAAGGCTGGTAAAGTACGCGTGGGGTGGTCCACCGCCCAGGTGGTGGTGCTGGCACCACGACCAATGCAGTGCTTCCGCTGCTTGGCCCTTGGCCATGTCAGGCAGCGGTGCACTGCAGAGGTCGACCGCAGCGGTCACTGTTACCGCTGCGGGGATGCCAGCCACCGGGCGGTGGATTGCAAGGCACCACCCCACTGCGTGGTGTGTGCCGCGGCCGGCCGACCGGCGGGTCACAAGGCGGGGAGCAAGTCGTGCTCCCCGCCCCCAAAGGCCAACAGGAGAGTAAAAGGGGTGGGCGGTGTGGCGCCCCCCCAAACACCGGCAACACCGGCGACGATGTTGGCCACTCCCCCAACCGAAAAGCAGGGGGAGGGTATGGAGGTGGAGGTGGCCCCTGGCGGGTCGGGGGAGTCATCCCCCCCGACACCCGCGCAGGGCGCTGGAGAGGGGACTAGCGCGGGGACCCAATAATGGCCCACACTCCGCGTCGGTCCCCTCTACCGGTTCTCCAGGCCAACCTCAACCACTGCCGCCGGGCCCAGGACCTGATGATCCAATGCCTGGCGGAGTGGGGGGTTGGCCTGGCCGTCGCCACGGAGCCGTACAGGGTCCCGGACCATCCACACTGGTCCGGTGACCTTGACGGCTCCGTGGCGATGTGGTGGGATCGCCATTCGGCGAGTGTACCCCCCTGCTCCGTGGTCGAACGGGGCAGGGGGATGATTTTAGTGAAGTGGGGAGGACTTCTGGTCGTGGGGTGCTACAACTCACCCAGCTGCGACTCCGCCGAACTCGGGTTGTTTTTGGACCGGCTGGGGCTGATGATAGCCCCATATATAGCCGGTCCGGTGTTGGTCCTGGGGGACCTCAATGCGAGGTCCACCACGTGGGGTAACCCCAGGACCAACACCCGAGGCGGAGTCCTAGAAGACTGGGCGGAGGGGATGGAGCTCCGGTTATTAAACCGGGGCTCCGTGCCTACGTGCGTGAGGTGGAACGGCTGGTCGATTGTTGACGTGTCGTTCGCGACGGCCGCCGCCTCACGCCGTGTGTCCAACTGGCGGGTCTGGGATGGAGAGACCTTGTCGGACCACTGTTACGTCCTGATGGACGTGGCAGTGGTCTCGGACCCGCCGTTGGACACGCCCCTCCGACGTGGCACCCCTTCAGCGCCAAGATGGGCGCTGAAGCGACTAGACGGGGACCTGTTGAGGGCCGTGATTATCGGCTCCGCCTGGCCTTCGGCCAGGGAGCGCGGGGTGAATGAGGGGGCGGCCTGGATTCGGGACACGTTACAAATGATTTGTGACGTGGCGATGCCCCGGGTCCAGGCTCAGCCCCCGAGAAAGACCGTTTACTGGTGGTCGGGCGAGCTGGCCGAACTCCGTTGTTCGGCCGGCCGTGCCCGCCGCCAGTACACCCGCGCCCGTCGCCGCCATTTTCTGGGCGGCGACGCGGAGCCGAGGGTCGCCGAGCTGTACAGGGAGTACAGATCGGCGGCCGTGGCCCTCAAGCGAGCTATTGCCGCAGCTAAGGCCAGGGCCTGGGACGAGCTCCTGCTCACCCTCCGTGACGATCCGTGGGGACGCCCATATAAGGCGGTGCTTGGGAAGCTCCGCCCCCGGGCGTCCCCTGTCACGGAGAGGTTGGACCCGGAACTTCTGGGGCGCGTTATCGATACCCTCTTCCCCCTCGCGGAGGAGGGGAGGTGGGTACGCGCCCCAGGTCCGACCATGGGATGGTCGGACGAGTTCCGGGTCACCGAGCTGGAGCTTGAGCGGGCCGTCCGGGAGCTCCGGGCCGGGGGCAAGAAGGCCCCTGGCCCCGATGGGGTTCCCGGGAGCGTAATGGTCTTAGCCATAGAGGTCCTCGCCCCGGCGTTCAGGAGCGTCATGGACGCGAGCCTGCGCCGGGGAGTCTTCCCCACTGTTTGGAAGCAAGCGTGCCTGGTTCTCCTCCACAAGGAGGGGAAACCCGCAGAGTCTCCCTCTGCATACCGGCCGGTATGTTTACTCGACGAGGCGGGCAAGCTATTCGAAAGAATAATTGCCGCCCGCCTCGTCGAGCACCTGTCGCGGGGTGGTCCCGACCTGAGCGACAGCCAGTATGGATTCCGGAGGGGGCGCTCTACAATAGACGCATTAGAGCGTCTGCGCCTCCTCCGGGAAAGGGCTGTCGCTCGGGGCGGGGTGTTGATGGCTGTTTCGTTGGACATATCCAACGCTTTCAACACCCTGCCCTGGTTGGAGATAATGGGGGCCCTGGACCATTTCCAGGTGCCCCCTTATCTCCGGGAGGTGGTCGGCGACTATCTCCGCGACAGGGAGGTGGTGTTCACCGGCCGGTATGGCATGGTTTATACGAGGGAGACGCACCGCGGGGTTCCACAGGGGTCGGTCCTTGGGCCACTCCTGTGGAACCTAGCGTATGACGCGGTGCTGCGGGTTGTCCTCCCCCCGGATACGGGTGTCATCTGTTATGCAGATGACACCCTGGTTTATGCCGAGGGGGAGGACTGGAGGAGGACCAGGCACCTTGCTGAGGCCGCCCTGGACTGCGTGGTCGGGCGAATCCGCAGAATGGGTCTGACGGTGGCCGCCGCAAAGACCGAGGCGATCTGGTTATACGGATCGTCTCGGTCGCCGCGGCCACCCCGTGGTCGGGACCTGTGGATTCGCGTCGCTGAAACCTCCGTCGCGATCGGGCCCAGGATGAGGTACCTGGGCCTGATCATAGACGGCCGCTGGCGATTCGATGGACACTTCGAGCTCCTCGCCCCCCGACTAGAGAAGACGGCAGCCGCATTGGCGCGGCTGCTGCCGAATGTCGGGGGGCCGGATTTGAAAGTACGCCGCCTCTATGTGGAGGTGGTGCGGTCTATAGCCCTGTATGGGGCCCCCGTATGGCACCGCGCGCTCGAGGCCAGCACGCCTAGCCGCAAGCTCTTTGAAAGAGTGCGGCGGCGGCTGGCCTTGCGGGTCATACGGGGGTACCGCACCATCTCCACCGAGGCGGCGGGACTCCTCGCCGTGATTCCACCCTTCACTGTGGTGGCGGCGGAGCGGGCGAAGCTATACCACATCGCCCGCTCCTTCCGCCGCCCGCCGGGGGTGGAACTCACGCGCGAGGAGGAGGAGGAGCTCGAGGGCCAGAATCGCCAGGCCCGGACGGAAAGTTTATCGGAGTGGAGGGCGCTGCTAACGCCCTCCACACGTCCGATTGTCCGGGCCCTCCTGCCCATATTTTACATATGGTGCGGGAGGCGGGGAAGGTTGACCTTCCGCCTCACGCAGGTGCTCTCCGGCCACGGCTGTTTTGGAGAGTACCTGCACAGAATGGGGCGGGAGCCGACGGCGCAGTGCCACCACTGCGGCGAAGATGTCGACACGGCGCGGCACACTCTGGAGGAGTGCCCTGCTTGGGCCGGGCCGCGCCGTGTCCTGCGAGCCGCAGTGGGCGGGTGGGACCTCGCGCTGCCGACCGTGGTCGACCACATGGTCGACAGCGTGGGGTCGTGGAATGCGGTGGCCTCCTTCTGCGAGGAAGTTATCAAGCAGAAGGAGGCCGCCGAGCGGGCCCGGGAACGGGACCCGGGCTCCGCGAGGAGGGTGTGGGCGCGGGGACGACCCGCGCGCCGGCGTGTGCCCCCCACGAGGGGGGCGGTGAGGGATGGGAGGGCGCGGGGGTCTCCCCCGCGTCAACCATTGCCCCCGGGAGTGGGGGGCGGAGGAGGTTTGGCGCGGGGAGTATCCCCGCGCCCTGTTTCGCCCCCACCTGTGGGGGCGCTGAATTTGGGGGCCCGGGGTGCGAGCTGACCCGGGCCCCCGGGGGGAGTGTAGCTCCCCCCGTGATTGGCCGACACCCCCCGGGATAGTTTCCCGGTTAGTGGGGGGTGTCGGTCCCCCCTCCCCCCGATAGGGGAGGGGGACCGTGGGGGGTTTTTGGGGAAAGGAAGGGTCGGGGCGTGCCGGATCGCGCCTCCGACGGCTCTTCCTTCCGGTGGCGGCGTCCTCTTGCTCTGGCCGGGGCTGGTTCCTTCGGGACACCGGCCCCGAGCGGGGTACGAGGACTCCGGGAGCTGTGGGTGGACCGAGCTGGGGCTCGGGAAGCCCAATCCGAAGGCTCCAGGGATGGGGACACCGGGCGGGTCCCTCCGCCCGGGGTCTTATAGAGTAGGCAGTGGGGGAGGCTAACCCCCTCCCCCGGGGTGGCATGTATTAGCTGGGAGGTGTCCTGTTGAGTACTCGCGTGATCCAGGCACCTCCCGTGTAGCTTAGGTGGGCGTGAGGTTTTAGTGGGTAGTCTCCGGGGGCTCCGCCCCCCGGAGAGAATCCCACATAACCCCGGCTTCCCCCAGGGAGCCGGGGTATGTATAAAACATTTCCTCACGATAAAAAAAAAAAAAAAAAAAAAAAAAAAAAGGGTTAGGGTTAGGGTTAGGGTTAGGGTTAGGGTTAGGGTTAGGGTTAGGGTTAGGGTTAGGGTTAGGGTTAGGGTTAGGGTTAGGGTTAGGGTTAGGGTTAGGGTTAGGGTTAGGGTTAGGGTTAGGGTTAGGGTTAGGGTTAGGGTTAGGGTTAGGGTTAGGGTTAGGGTTAGGGTTAGGGTTAGGGTTAGGGTTAGGGTTAGGGTTAGGGTTAGGGTTAGGGTTAGGGTTAGGGTTAGGGTTAGGGTTAGGGTTAGGGTTAGGGTTAGGGTTAGGGTTAGGGTTAGGGTTAGGGTTAGGGTTAGGGTTAGGGTTAGGGTTAGGGTTAGGGTTAGGGTTAGGGTTAGGGTTAGGGTTAGGGTTAGGGTTAGGGTTAGGGTTAGGGTTAGGGTTAGGGTTAGGGTTAGGGTTAGGGTTAGGGTTAGGGTTAGGGTTAGGGTTAGGGTTAGGGTTAGGGTTAGGGTTAGGGTTAGGGTTAGGGTTAGGGTTAGGGTTAGGGTTAGGGTTAGGGTTAGGGTTAGGGTTAGGGTTAGGGTTAGGGTTAGGGTTAGGGTTAGGGTTAGGGTTAGGGTTAGGGTTAGGGTTAGGGTTAGGGTTAGGGTTAGGGTTAGGGTTAGGGTTAGGGTTAGGGTTAGGGTTAGGGTTAGGGTTAGGGTTAGGGTTAGGGTTAGGGTTAGGGTTAGGGTTAGGGTTAGGGTTAGGGTTAGGGTTAGGGTTAGGGTTAGGGTTAGGGTTAGGGTTAGGGTTAGGGTTAGGGTTAGGGTTAGGGTTAGGGTTAGGGTTAGGGTTAGGGTTAGGGTTAGGGTTAGGGTTAGGGTTAGGGTTAGGGTTAGGGTTAGGGTTAGGGTTAGGGTTAGGGTTAGGGTTAGGGTTAGGGTTAGGGTTAGGGTTAGGGTTAGGGTTAGGGTTAGGGTTAGGGTTAGGGTTAGGGTTAGGGTTAGGGTTAGGGTTAGGGTTAGGGTTAGGGTTAGGGTTAGGGTTAGGGTTAGGGTTAGGGTTAGGGTTAGGGTTAGGGTTAGGGTTAGGGTTAGGGTTAGGGTTAGGGTTAGGGTTAGGGTTAGGGTTAGGGTTAGGGTTAGGGTTAGGGTTAGGGTTAGGGTTAGGGTTAGGGTTAGGGTTAGGGTTAGGGTTAGGGTTAGGGTTAGGGTTAGGGTTAGGGTTAGGGTTAGGGTTAGGGTTAGGGTTAGGGTTAGGGTTAGGGTTAGGGTTAGGGTTAGGGTTAGGGTTAGGGTTAGGGTTAGGGTTAGGGTTAGGGTTAGGGTTAGGGTTAGGGTTAGGGTTAGGGTTAGGGTTAGGGTTAGGGTTAGGGTTAGGGTTAGGGTTAGGGTTAGGGTTAGGGTTAGGGTTAGGGTTAGGGTTAGGGTTAGGGTTAGGGTTAGGGTTAGGTTAGGGTTAGGGTTAGGGTTAGGGTTAGGGTTAGGGTTAGGGTTAGGGTTAGGGTTAGGGTTAGGGTTAGGGTTAGGGTTAGGGTTAGGGTTAGGGTTAGGGTTAGGGTTAGGGTTAGGGTTAGGGTTAGGGTTAGGGTTAGGGTTAGGGTTAGGGTTAGGGTTAGGGTTAGGGTTAGGGTTAGGGTTAGGGTTAGGGTTAGGGTTAGGGTTAGGGTTAG